>NW_009215277.1:0-17230 GCF_000690835.1 Fulmarus glacialis
GAGTCAGGTTACCAAAATAATAATTTTTACTTATACTGTACTTGTAAATAATAAATGTACTATGAGTCAGGTTACCAAAATAATAATTTTTAAAAAGTACTACTAAGGATAATTTAATTTTTGTTTCAGCAAAGTATTGTTTTGGCTTATGGTCAGTATAGATTTATTTCTAGCCAAATGTAGAAGAAATTGAAGTACCAAACAGATTTTATTAGATTTATTAAATCAATATTGATTCACATAAACTTCTAAATGTGATTTGAACTGTAAACCACATTCATTTGAATATATATCATACAAGTCAAGATGATGGTGAGAGTACTGAAGTGCATACTGTTAATTTTTTGCTAAGGTAGCTACTAAGACTACACAGGGTTCTGAACTACTAGCAGAAGGAACATACCCATTCTGAAGGATGGGGGATAAGCTGCTTATTAGGGTCTGCAGTTAACAATGGAATCTACTACAGTTTCTCCATTTTCTCCAAACAATTTCTAAAGAAACTAAACTCCATAAAAAATAACTTTTTGCTTATTTTCACGTTAAACAGGCAAGGCATTTAGACAGTGGCTTCTAAGGCCAAAAAGGGTCACTACGCCATCTGTTGAGAACTTTACTGTATTGAAACTCCATTTCTAAATACTCCTGTGTCAAGCCCAAACAGCTGATTCTGTGGTAAAATGTAGATTTTAGAAAAGCGTGTTCATCTTTTTAATACATCAAGTTATGAGGAATCTAGAGGAAAGTTAAATTTCCTCTCTGTCTTCAGATTATGTCTTCTCTTTCTACTTTATTTTGCCTGTTTGGACTGCTCACTGCAGGCTCTTCTTGTGCCTTTCTCTGCTACGGTACAGAAATTTAATACCAGTTTTCTCATCTCAGAATTATTTAAGGTATGCACTTAAAGTTGATTGAATTAAATTAGCTTACACAAAAGTTACTGAAAGAGGTTTATCCCAATGTTTTTCTGATTTTTTTTCCAAGTCTGGCTTATTAATGTTGCTGATATGTGCTCTACAAATAAGCATAAAAGAAATAGAGAGGTTATGGGTTAAATACTAGTTTGGATTTCCAACCTGGAAAGGAGAGAGCTAGACTGTTGCTCATGTGCATTCTCAACTGTCCTGATGTACCTGAGTTCCTGAAAATGTAAAAGTGGTGCTATTTATTAGCTTGTTACCTTTACATCTCTGTTTTGCTCAGTTGTGGTCTCCTCTCCCACGATTTGTCTTTCAGATAAAGAGAGTAATAAAATATGCAGTGGTAATGCACATCCAGGATACTTCCAGTATTTTCAGTTTGTATACAGACAGGACACAGACATAATGAAAAAATATTAGAGTGTGTATTCTAACAGAAGAGTGTCATCTCTGGAAAGTCTGTTGATTACATTTTCTGAGTTGAAAATAGTAAAATATCATTTCAATCTTTTTTTTCTTTTTTCCTAGGAGCAGCTTTTAGTGCTGGTCTGACAGGAGGAATTAGTACATCTATAGCAGTATTTTGTCATGAGCTTCCCCATGAATTAGGTAACTAATTATATAAACTCAATGTGTTCAGTCTCTTCATGTGTACAAAATATGTATCTAAAAGCTGTTGTGATACTCATCCTGATAAGCATAACACAATGCAGATGCTGCAAGGGTGACCAGAACTTCAGAGAGTAATGGAGCAATATTGCTTCAGAGTACATAATGAAAATATTAACACAGGATTATTTTGGCAGGTATCTAGTTACAGCAGTTCCGTAAGCTTTTTGGACATGTTTTAAAAATGTTCTTAGGAGCGCACAGTTTACATTTTGATGTTATACCTCTGCATTTTATAGAGAGAGTTTCACGCTACTCTATGGCATTGTCTTACACAAAGTTAAGTTACATAAGTAAACATAAGTTTACGTAAGTAAAATTCTTTGTGGAGATCTTCAGAAGATGCTTTGTACCAATTGTGCCGAGTCCAGTAGGTGTGGATGACTATTTAGGGTAAAGCCTGTAGGCATTGTTGCCGGTGCCATTGATTCTTCCCCCTAATTGAAGTATTTCTTCTTGGGGTTAGCTAACCATGATGAAACCTGTTGTTTTCCTGTGAGCTGCAAGGCACATCGCATGAAAATTTAGTGCACCTGAGACTTACAGAAGAGCAGCTAGAGAGAGGAGGAGTCTTCTTTTTTGCCAGTAACATGAAATTGTGCTAGATTAAACTGCGTACGTACTCACAGCTTGCTTACTTGATGAGCTGCTAGCTCTGAATGATGAAAAGTAAGGTAAAACAAGTACTTCAAAAACCCTTAGAGGTGATGAGTGAAAGCATTTTATATAGGCAGATACTAAGTATAAGGTAAGTAACGGGCACAGATGGGAAATAATAGAGCCGATGTTCATGGTTTGACAACGGTGCTATACAATCATTAGTTAAGTGAAGCTGCTGCAGTATACAAAGGATTGCAATATATATTGGTGTGCTTATAACTTGCTAGGTTAACATGATTAAATTAACCTTGTATAAGAAGTGAGTAGTTCACTGTATATATTTTTTATGTTGGTTCTAGGTTTTGATTCTAGATTGAGCAATTAATTTCGAGCATATCTGACATGAGAACATTATATTAATTACCCTCATGAGTGCATATCATCTTTCACTCCTCATATTCACATGAGTTCCATTTGAAGGGAGTAAAACTATCAGAGCTGATTACAAGACGAAAATTTAGATCTTTATAGAACATCTACCTCTATCAGCAATTTTAGCAGAGCTGTTCTGAATTCAAAATAAAACAGGTTAACCTGGCATGTCTTAAACCAGCAAACTGATTCAGCATGGATGTGAAGTAACTCTTTCCGAATGTAACTCTTCCTTTTCCTAGTGCTGTTTCTCAAATGTATTGTCACCTTCTGTGGAGACTAATGCCTTGTTATCCTCCTCTTGAATTTGCAGAATGAGGTGTAGATAGCTAAGAGGAATTTTCACAGGTATTGATCAAAACTAAGCCTCTGTTTTTATGTTCCATGAAGAACTTCTGTGAAGTAAAGACAAGTCTGCATGCACAGGTGTATTCTCTGTGGGAGGACCAGATCTAGACTCCTCCATTTACCTTTAACCATTAATCACTATTACCTTTCTGACAATCAGCATGATGAATAGGCACCTTTGAATCATATTTTAGTCAAGGGATTGCTGCACATAAATACATTTCGTGTAAGAGTTGTTATATCCTGTTGCCCAGTCTTCCTTTGAGCCTCTGTAGCAGCATTTTTACTTTGGCAATGCCTTGGATTGGTGAGATAGTAAATGTAGGCTAATGTATTTACTTGCTCTCCTGAGAAGCATTGATACTAAACCCCTGTGTTCTGTCTCCATTTTAGGTGACTTTGCTGTGCTTCTTAAAGCAGGTATGACAGTAAAGCAAGCTATTGTGTACAACCTCCTGTCTGCCATGATGGCTTACATAGGGATGCTGATAGGCACAGCGGTGGGACAGTATGCTAATAACATCACCTTGTGGATCTTTGCAGTCACTGCAGGCATGTTCCTCTATGTGGCATTGGTTGACATGGTAAGATTGTTATGATTCTGTGTCATTTTTGCATTCCATGCATAAAACCTAGGACTTGAAATGGCACCTACGACAGAACATTTTTTGTTGTAACACATAAAATATCTGTAGACAGTAGATGGCTGTTTCTGTTCTACGACTTTTTAAAATGTTGCAGATACTTTGAGAGATGTAGTGAAGTTTTATAGATGCTTGCCTGTTTGGGTTTCTGCTACCGAAGTCTGCCAGTGACTCCTGTTAACATACAAAAACTGCAGGTGGGCTGGGAGACACTCTCACTTCCCTCTAATAAACTAACAAAAATAATAACTTCCCACTAATAAAAGTAGGATGATGCTCTAGTTTTGTGGATTGGGCATTAGATGCTGGAGTTCAATTCAGTATTTAGAATTGTTCTTTGCTAAAATTTAATCTTCATGTATTTGATTCTGGAAAGCTTAGTCTGAACCCTTAGCATGAGCAGCTGGTAATACGTAGCTCTTGTGGTGATTAGCTTTTTAAAAAATTATCCCGTGGAAAAATGCTGCCGCTTCAAGGACTTAGCTATAAGTATATTATATTTAGTGTGTGTACACCGTAGATCCAGATCCTTCAGGCAGTAATGCACTTGTGCACATGGTATCAGTCCATATTCAATTCTGATTTCTCTCCTGAGCAGCTTCAGAGCTGCATTTAAATAAGCCAGTTTTCTCACTTTTTGTCTTTCCCAATCCCAGTGATGATGAGATCAGTTTTCATTTTTGGGGTATTTTGTAATGCTCTTTCTGCTTTAATATACAGAGAAAAAGATGCGTCACTTCCCTGGATTTTAAGTACAGATCTCATATTGTATTAAATTATTAACCAATTAAACTAGAAACTCCAACCTAGTTAAAGCTTTAATTCACAAGGGTTCAGACAGCTTTTTGTGGAGTGGCTCCCTGGATTTCAATTGCTTCTTTCACAAACTACTTTTTCCTAGTACAGACATCTAAAGCAGAGGCAAGTTTCCTCACAACTGTTATTTTTCTCCTTAAATAGACTAAGTAGCCATCTACTTACTATCAGTAGATTGCTACTTGGATCGCCTGGTGTGGCTACATACTGCTTATAGAGAAATACTGAAATGTAACTGGAGTTCTGGCTTTGAGTGATGTTCCAGTAGAGATTTTGTTTAACCTTGTAGCATCTCCATTCCAGGTTACTGGAATAAGGACCAGCCTGTTTCAGTTTTCAGTTGTGGGTAAAATGGAGTATTTTACTGTTCTGAAGTATTTTAAACCATGCATTTTCTTCAACTTTCCAAATTTCTTCAGCGATTTTGTTGCCGTATCTGGTAGCTCTGTTAGCCTACACTGCTAGTTCTGCTCTCCTCCATACATTTGTGCTGACTATCCTGTTTTCCAACCACATTTTTTAGCAGCTTTCTCAAAAGTTAACTGGTGCAGGAATGAAATGTGTGATGTTTGACTCTCACTGGCTGACTTGTCAAAGCAGGCAGGCATCTGTCAGTTACTTTAAGCCACAGACACAGACTTCAGGTTTCAGCAATTATCATTGAAACAGCATCACATCTTTGTCAGATCACTGTCTATGAGGCTGTCAGATGTCTGCTCTAGTGTGGGCTTATTGTATCATTTCCCTGGTGCTAACTAAAGCAGCTGACAATATGAAGATCCCTCTCCCCTTTGCTCCTGTGGCCAATAGTTGCCAGTTCCTGGCCAGCCTGTGGCTGTTGAATCTGGTTTCTCAGCCTCAGTGGTATCATTGAAGCGTTAGTGAAGACCGCTGAAAGCAGGGGGTCAGTTTCCGCTGAATTTCCTGGTATCAGCAGAAGCTGTCTTGGCCATTCTGCCCTCTAACAAATTTACCTCTGCAGTTAGTTCTGTGTTCAGCACTACTGCCACATTGGTGCTTAAGAAACTTGGTGCCAGCGGGGCTTCCATCTTGCTTCTAGGTGGCATCCTCCACATCTGAGAACTTTCTCTTAAACTCAGCTTTGGTTCTGAAGATCCCATGTTAGTCCCATTAGTGTAATCATCAAATGGGGGCTTGAGCACAGGTCAAGGCAGGACGCAGTGGCAGAGGCTACTCCTGTGACCTTCATCTCATTCAGTCCTGCTTGCCATTAGGTTTTTTTATGACTAGGACTCACAGAAGCCAAGCATTGGCCATCACACCATGGGATATTTCACTTCGTTTTGGAGAACTTTAATTTGTAAATATACTCTATTATATCTATTATAAGGTAAATAAGTCCTTTTCAGGGCTTGCTACATAGAGTGTGTAGTTGAGAGTGATCCTTCATGCAACTTCAGATGTCTACATAGCCCATAATAACTGAAATAGCACTTGCTTATGCAAGTCCTGTGGCTGATATTTATTTCCTGTACTTATTTTGACTGAAGACATCATGTATAAAGGAAAGCAGCATTTTCATTCTTTTATTCCTTGTCCTTTTCCTCAGTCATCATAGTAGCAACCAAAGTCAAAGCCCAATGGTCTGGCTAAACAAGAGCAGGAAAGGTTCTGCAAGACACACTTGAAACTGCATCAGATTTTTTGTCTTGATGTTTCTGTAATCTGCCTCCCTCTCAAAGACCTTATTTTCTTGTTATCTGACACTTAATAAGAACAGATTTTGATCCCTCCCTAGCTTGACAGAGGTTCACATAGGTGCAGTTTTCTATCCATTCCTTACAACATCCCATTGAGAATGGACCTTTTGGTATTTTTGCATCTGATTGTCCTGGTTTGTCTAGTTACGTGTTTTCTAATGATAAGGATACTCCTCTTCAGTAGAACATAAACTCAGGCCTTTCTAAATCCTTCAGGCTTTCCATGATTCTTGTGACATTTCATTTGGTGATAACTATCAGAAGAATAATCATAATACCCGCCTTCCTGACACTGCTGTTTTGGTTTGAATGGGTACATTGAATTTCCCTATATTCCTTCCCAGTCCAACTTGAATCATATCTTACTGGAAAATAAATTTATCTGTTATATTTTTCATTCTTTGTATCTCTAGGGCTGAAGTTACAAGCTTTCAGCTTCAAGAGGGTGTTATTTTTTTTCTATTGACAGGACCAGACTCTTTATATGGTCCCTGAAATTGGTCACATCAACAGCTAATAAAGCAAAAAGTTTAGTAATCTTTAGACATGCTGTCAAAGTAGATAACTGGCAGTGTTAAAGCCCATTATAGTAATGCTAAGGTGAAGCCTTTTTTTTCATCCAGAACATGTTTCACCAGATCTCAAAAAACATCTGTGGCTTCTCTGAAAAATTTCTTCTTCGTGCCTGCCAAGCTGCCATCTGAAGTTCTCTTTATACCTCCTTTACCTACTGCACCATTGCAGAGACATCATGGCAGAGCTGAAGCAGTACTGTGTAGAGCAGTTGGGCACTACCTGTTCAAATGAGGTACTTCAAGGCGATTTGCCGCCAGGTAAACGTGAATATTGAAGAGGTTCCTGCAGTGCTAATACACGTGTGGACTGTATCTCCAAGATGGAAGGAGGGGTTTTTTGCCAGTAACAAGTTCTTGCAGTGCACAGCCTCCTTCCACCTTCCTCCTTCCCTCTCAGAGTCTTTCCAGGACCCTGTCTACGCTGGGATTCTGCAGCTGAGGGAGAGCAAAGTGGCACTGGCCTGCTCTGCCTGCATACTCGGGCTCTGAGTACAAGAAAGACGAGCATGATCACACCTCTTCAGATATGGTGACAGTAAAAAATAAGTATTTTGCAGCAGTGATGGGGAGTGTCCCCATAGTGCTGTTAAATAACCTTTTTTTTTTTCCCTATCTTAAAGGGGTCTTTTACTTGCTGTTCAGTTCCACAGTTTTGGGAATATATGACAGCTGTCATTATCCATAACTATGGCTTCCGCTTCAGCCCATCATACTCTCCCTTTTCAGGTCCATTACCTTGGAAGTTATGGAGACAGAGCACTGTGCTCTTCCTAGGTTTTGAAACCAGATGCCATTTATTCTTAATGACTTAACAGTACTTCTTAATCTGGTGTAGTGCTTGCTGTTAAGGTGCCTGGTCTATTGTATAGGTGATAAACATTTTTCACATCCGTGGTTTTTTTTATATTTAAATACTCAGTGGGTCAAATTAATTGTCAGCTTGACATATCTTTTTGAAATACAGTAATACAAGACCGGATGGGTAATATATTTGGGTTTTTAGCAGATTTTGTCATTGTCTGTTGTGCAGTATTCAGGTACTCAGAATAACCAAAACTATTCTAGCCTATTTAGTGAAGAGCAATAAATAGAGACTTGTGCTGTGTACTACCTGAAGTTTCCATTTTGTTCTGTATTATGTTTTTCTGTCCTAAGTGTGTCTTGAAGGAATTCCTTCGTTTACCTCATGCTTGCTTTAATTAATTTCTTTGTAAAACATTTTAAGTTATTTCTGTATGGGTGGCTTTGTAAGAAGCTTCATAAGATTTATTTTTACATCTTCCAAGTCCATGATTATTTGTTGCTTTTGTCAGTACTATTTGACTTTTCTTTACAGGTGAGGAATATAAGGAATATCCAGAACTTTCAGAATTTTTTATAGCTTCACACAGAATTTCTCTTGAATTACTTGTAGCTATTATTCCCATATTTAAAAGCAAAATGTATGTGAATATGTGTAAGCATATAACATGACAAATGAATGGCTAAGTTAATCAACAAAGTCATTATAAAGGGTATATTTATAGCAATGTAATTACTGTAGCAATAGTTAAAGCTTTTTATTACGTTTGTTTGAGCATTACTTAATTTTAATTGAGTAAAAGAACTCGAAAGAGCAGAACTTGAAGAATGCTGGATTGGTCCTTATCTTGAGGAACTTAAAGTTCAAGTAGGTGTGTGATCCAGTAAAAGCTTAAGAAAAAAAAAAGTCGAAAGGAAGGCATTTTTTGTTTGTTTTGTAAATACGTGATGTGACCATGTTTTTATCAAATGTAGTGGTTAGGTAGAGTTTTAGCTGTCTTAGTGTATTGTTTTTATAACTGAATCCTGGAGTGTTTATTCTTGACAATATCATCTTGTAAGCTTGTCTGTGTATAAATGGAATAGAGGTGAAATAACTTTCTAAATTGTTTTCCTTTTAGCTTCCAGAAATGCTTCATGGAGATGGAGATAATGAAGAGCATGGTTATTGTCCCGTGGGGCAGTTCATTCTTCAGAATCTCGGCCTTCTTCTTGGATTTGCCATCATGCTGGTGATTGCCCTCTATGAAGATAAAATTGTGCTTGACATCCAGTTTTGACCTAATTCTGGTAATCACTGTGGTTACAATAATGTTACTGTATGGCTTTGAGTCTGCACTGTTTCACTGTATGCACATTGCTCAGAGGAAAAGCAGTGGCTTGCACTACTTACACAAGTACAGTATATTCATTTCTGTGTAGATTAACTTCTGCTTCTTTCCTAATTCAAATCAGATGAGATTACCCAATGCGTCTTCTAAACTGAAGTGATCGACAATTAGGAAATACTAAATATGAGAAATAAATGCCAAATTCAGTGTACTACATAGGAAGCACTGCTTGCTTAAGAAAGAAAAAGAACAGTGAATGACCTACTCATTTGGGAAAATACCATTTCATTAGTACATTTGAACAGAACCCAGAAAATGTTACAGCTGAAATTCATACCTCTGCAAGGAACTGAGTAAGCTTTTAGTGCCACGTAAGTCTTAAGTAGCACGTATATATCTATATATATGTATAGATATATAAAGATAGATATATAGATATATATAGATGTGCATGCATATATATATATAGATGTGCGTGCATACAGATATATATATATGTGCGTGTGTGTGTATATATATTCATTCTGTGCTGATTCTTCTGCTTAGTGGTGATTGGAAGTATTAAATCTTACAACAGCACATGACTGGAAACTATTGTGCTGGTTTAAATTTTAAAAAAGAAACCCAAAACCTAAACACTGTTTAAATTCTTAGAGTATGCGTTAAGCTGCACTCCATCATTATAAACTTCATGTGTAAGAAGGCAGGCTGTTGCAATATACACTGCAAAGTGCTATGTTCTGTTGAGGATCAGTTTGACGATGTTTTCCTGACTAAGATTTATTTGATGTTTGTTCCTTGATATTAGTAGGAAAATGCAAAATGCAGTAGAATTAGTGTTAGCTTGGGGAAGTCCCTGATGTTGGAGTTATTGAGCTACTTCTGGTTCTTTTTTACAGATGCTAAACATGTATTGTGTGCCACTTGCAGCATAAACTACTGAAGAATTGTGGCTGTGAATTTGTGCAAACTCTTTTAACACAGAACCCATATGGGAATGTCTCCATTTTTTTAACAATTATTTTGGAATGTTTTCTCCACTTCGTGTTAAAACAATCCAAAGTGCAAGATGCTAGTTACTGAACCTGGGCACAAAGGTTAAATTATGCTCTGTGTATGTAGTACTGGTAGGTTATTTACAATACTGTAATATCAGATCAAAACTGTTTCTACAATGCCTTGATACCAGACATTGTAGCACCAGCCGTTTCTGGCCGTAGAGCGTATGTAAGATGATTTCTAATTCCAGCATAAAGGAGTTCATTTCTATGATATTTTTTTACAATTTTGGTATTTAAATTAGATTATTAAAAAGCAGATGTGATAGATATGTGGTATGTGTAATTTGGAAGGATACACTGAAAATTTGGGCCTTAACTTGCTGGGATCAGCTGTCCTAGATTGGATTGTGCTGATATGGCTATATTGCCAGACATGAGTTAGTTGTTCTTGTACCCATCTCCTTAAAAAAATTGTGAGTTTGTGAGGAGTGCAAGTTGATTCTGTAGTACCAGTCCTAAGCATGGTAGTAGCCTTTTTTAAAACATACAGTTTGTCTTCTTTTATGTGTATGCCAGGTAAAAGCTGTATTTTGACTCTGTGCCGTAAGTTTTGTTTCGGTCTGCTTGGTGCCAGTGTAGCTGCTAAAAACACTGATCCTAACGCCTTTAATGAGAGCCAGTTGGTATCTTCATTCCATTTCAAGTTAATGTGTGTCTCCTGTGGCCCTTTACTTTTTGAAGCTTCATTGGTCAATTTAGTTTTTACTGAGAGCAGCTCATGTATTTTAAAGATATCGGTTGGTTCTTGCCAGTATTTCTTCCTAATGCAGTATCAAGAAACAGTATTAAGGGTCCATTTCAAAGAAGGGCACAGTTTCTTCAGTGAAGAAGCCAAAAGCCCAGAGTTCAGGCATGCAGCCATTTGATGCTCTGAACTCAGGTTTTCTTTTCTTCTTTAAACATGTTTACTGTTGGACCCTAATTAGCAAACACACTGTTGTTAGCTTCAGATTACTGAATTTCTGCAGTGTAAAGATCCTGGGTGACATTGTTTCGTAGTGCCCACGTTAGGTCACTGAGTACCATTTTCAAAGAGACTTAACTCACTGGATACCTTCTGAGGATTAAGTTTAAACAGCCTATGTTTCTTACGTATTAAACTGACCCTTAATTTTCCTTTTCTGTTATACTCGATAGAATTAAGGGGGTCATTATGTGGTTGAACTGATATTTTGTCAAATCATTTTTTTAAAGTTTATTTCTTTTAATTCTTTTTAAATGAAGATTTCTATATTTCAGGTAGTATATTTACTTTTGTATTAGTTGGAATATGGTTATAGCTTAATACACTGCCTCTATAGGAAAATAGTTAACTTCCTTCCAAGACCATCTTCAGACAAGGGAAAAACATGGTCCTTGAAGGTAGGTACTGTATTTTTCATTAAATATGGGTTGTTTCCTTTTATTTTCTAGTATTTATTACAAGTTTTGAAGAGCAGTGTAACAGCTGTGACTTCTTCTATATGTTTCCACCAGTATTGAATTCCAAATGATTCTAATGTACGCTTTTGAGTCATGTTACAGACAATCTGAATTCCACTACATTTCTACTTGGCTTCAACATTCCATTCTGCTTGAATCCAGAGTCTCATTTAACTTGTATTTGTTGGAGGGCATAAATGTTACTTGTATATTACAATGCTGTCACTGTGTGACATCCTGTATGAATTTTGATGTAGATCACACTGCACTCGATCCGCTGTGATTATGCTTAGAAAATATTGTAGTTGCTAGATGCAGTGTGATTTTTTTTTTTTTTTTTTTTAATTTCCTTTTTTCTTTCCCCTTCCATTAACAATTGAGTCTATGGTTTAAAGTGTGATTACGGTCCTATAAAGATAACTTGCTGAGCTATCAGTCTTTTTGTTATAACTAAATCATTTTTTAAAATTTTATAAAGCTGGAAATGATCAGATGCTGTTTTGTTCATTGTCAACAGTGTTGTGTTCATTTTATGTATGTTCCTTATAAATAAGGAGCCTTCAGAAAATAAAATTATTCAAGGAGCAGATATTTTTGTTGGCTTTTATAAGGTTTTATTGTGCACTTTTGTATTTTAGTATTTTGTTTCAAGTCTCGTGAAACGCACAAATGCAACATTGTAAACAAACTCATTGTGATTTCTCTTTTACGTGGCATTTCAGGACTGATGCACATCCCTTATAAGTGATCTGGAAAACGCACCTACCTCCATAAATTGTGATAGGTTTATGAGCTAAGCTGACATAGTAACGCCACACCCCGTCTGATCCAGTGTTCTTGCGGTTTGTCTGAAGGGAGAGTCATTGCGATGACAAAGTTGGTGGAATGGCCTGTAGTTGACAGGATCCCTCTTCTCTCACTGGTCTTGTACACTGGGGCCAGGTAACTGGGTCGCTGTGGAATGTCTGCTCTCTTACATGGCTTTAGCCATATCTGCAGTAAAGAAGAAAATAATGCTTTTCATCTCAGTTTAAAAAAAAAAAAAAGTAGGGAAACAGTCTTGGCTTGGCCAAAGTATTTTCACATTGTTGGTTTTTTGTTTTGTTTGCTTTTTAACAGATAGCCCTGAAAACCTGTTTCTTGTTTCTTCTTTCTTATCAGATTGCTTCTTCTCCCAAAATACGCAAAACCAAACTACCTGTCACTGACATTATTAGCAGAGGATTCTCAGCTCCTCTCAGACATTTAATTTCTATTTCAACACAAAACATTTCAATTCTTTTTTTTTTTTTTAAAAAGAATTACCCTGTTACTTCCTTCAAGACTAGAACTTAAGACTATTAATTCTACCGTGTTTGTTGGTATACCATACTATAAAATGTCACCAAATGAAAGATACTGACCACAGGTACTGTATCATAGAGGATTTTTGGATGAGATTCTCCTAGCTTCTTAGTTTGCCTGTTCCAGCGTGCTCCATCCAAGAACAATCCCTGAACGTAGACCCCTGAATCAGTTGGAGAAGATACCATATTACGCAAAAACTGAAAATGTCTTCTAGCTGAGAGCAGCAGCTAGTGCAACATACTTTGCTAACTGTCAGTTGATTGTGTGGGACTTTTTGTCAATTTTGTGTGTTCCAAGTGATGATCAAATAACTTTGAGTATAACACTATCTTATACTGTATTACAATTTATTATGATTAAAATTCCATAAAGATTTATAAAGTTACAATGTCTAGCAATATCGTAGCATATCCAGCCTTTTTGAGTGATGGAGGTTAAAAATTATTCCAAAGTACAGGACACTATTTTTACAGTTGTCATTATTAGAAAGTTTTCTCTATGTACTACCTATTGTCAGCTTTAACGTTTTCAAACTTGGAGATTTGATCGTGTAAACAGTGTTTCGCTAGTTAGTCTTCACATTGTTTCATTGCTTGTGTTTCAAATTGCCACTTGTTTATACGGTTCATACGCTTATACTCTAAAGTGGTTCATTAAAGGAGTGAAGTATAAAAAAAAATAAATAAAATCTTTAAATGTTCAAAAAACTTGTCCTAATGTCATGACATAATGACATGACAGAATGACAGCTGTCATTCCATCAGCTCTCCAGAAGAAAACAATGAATTAGAGCAACATTTGTTTTTCATCAAACTTGCACCTTCTTGCTCTGTAGACCAAAAACTGTAACTTCTAAACCAAAAAATAAACCTTCCCCAACAGAAAATGACTTGAAACTGACTGGATGTGGCTCTCCCAGGCAACCTGCCAAGCCCTTCTTTTTACACAACTTCCAGTCAAACTGATCCTCAGAAAAGTATTAACGAGTATTAAGAACAGTTCCATTTAATCTGTCCTTTTTTCTGAGGAAGGGCAAACTAACAAACTTATCTGCAACTGGAACCTAAGGTAAGTAATACATAATAAAGTGGTTTGATAAAACGTAGGGCTTTTTCCCCCTTAGAGCAGTCCCCTATTGCACATTGTGATCGTATCATAAGATATTTTTCTAGGGATAGTTAAAGTAGCACACCCAGCTTCTCTACTAAATGTTTGGTTTTCCTTGGCTTAGGAAAATATGTGTCTTCAGACATATATGCTAATGGAGTGAAATAAAGGGGAAAAAAAAAGGCAAGCTAGAATCACTTGAAAGTTTGATCTGTTGTGGGAGGTTTGGGGTAAGGAGTGTCCTCTGTTGGTGTTATTTTATATCTGCATGCTAATCCAGGAGGTGAACTAATCTCAGCAGTTCTTAAGGAATTAAATAGTATTTTGCCTCTTCACTTCTTGTGCATCTCATGGAGAGCAGTGCAGTTGTGTATGTTTTCCAGCTGAATTCATTAACTTAATCGCATAACTCCGAGTCTGCAAATTAATGTTAGCTTCTGAATACATCAGCAAAGGCAGATATTTGTGTCATGCATTTACTTACCATCTTCAGGAGCAATTTCATATTCCTTATCTTCCAGCACTTCATAGTCAAATTCTAGTAGGTCTATTGGAATGGTGTATTTTCTGGCATAGTTCTGCTGGGCACCTGTTAAGAACGCTTGAGTGAAGAAGAATCCTGAAATCCAGAAGACTGGTGGATTTCCATTTTCATACCACAGCTGCAGCAGCAAAAGAGAGAGGAGGAGAAAAGAAAAAAAACCTGCCTTTTATTTTTTTTAGTATTTAGGAAAGCAATTATCTTCTAGAATAACAGCAGAAGTAATTTCTCCCTTTGTGAATCCAGGATTGTCTTTTCCTTTTCTGAAAGCAGTGGAACTTTGGATGGCTACCATGTCTTTTTAAACAACTTGTTTAAAATGTCACTAGCTTCTGCTTTTAAAAAAAACCAACCAAACAAAAAAACACCCTCAAATGAAAAAAGACACACACAAAAAAACCCAACACTGTTGCCTGGAAATTGCCTCACTTAGTTTAAGTGAATTACTTAGTCTGAATAAGTCTGTTAAACAAGCATCATGATTGTAAGTTCATCAAATGAGCGTTCAGTTCTCCTGCTCTCCCTCATTGAAGGCTGTTCAGCATTCATCTTTGTTTCTCTGTCAAATGACGGGATTTTTTGCAGGCTCTTTCCTTTTTGAAAGGGTCATTATTTCCCTTCTAGGGCCAAAGTCATGTGTTGTAAATGTGTACAGCAAGTTGAAGATGAGGAAGGATGATTTCCTCATGAGGAGGATATGTGGCCTAATTAAACTTCTGTTGATTTGAGGGGGTGGGGAAGGTGGTTTTTTGTTTGGTTGGTTTTTTGTTTTTGTTTTTTCTTTTTTAATAGCTTACACTGTGGAGGCCTCTATATAAAAATGATTTTTTAAAAATGCCGAAATTCATTGGATTTGGTTGTAACATATGTGAGGTCTGTTGCAATGGTGAATATTTACTGTATGCAGGAAGACCTTTTTCTCATTGTTGCAAACATCAGTTATGAATAATGTCTGAAAAAATTTTGCTACAATTATCCACTGCAGAGCATTACAATGAAGACAAGTAAACTTGTTGTCTCTACTAGTAAGTAATTTTCCTCCCAAGAAATAAAAAATCATCCTCATAGCATGGCAGTTTTCCGTTTGTACAAGTTTAATTTCTGTCCTGGATTCTGTTCAAGAAATGGCACTTTTGTTCTTTACACATACTGCTGTCAGGCTTGCTACAGATGAAAGTGGAAGTTACTGAGGTGTGTGGACTGGGTGATGTGTGTCCAAAAACATAAAATAGAGGTTCTCTGGAAAAGCAGCTTTCATGAATATCCTTCAAGACCTGAAACTTTTTTTTTTTTTTTTTAATTTACTTATGATTTTTGTTCCTAGATCTTTTGTCTATCTTGGGACCTCCCTAACTCATCCAGCTTTCTTCTCCAGCACTCTACTGAAAGCTTGCTATTTGACTTTAACATAAGATTTTGTGTTAAAATGTTTTACTAATCTAAGTTTGCTCACTGGAAAAGAAACTCAACAGTATTTTCCTAAGTTCTATTTTAATTAACTTCATTAGCACCACCAGATCTATATGCAGTTTAAGAGGCCCTTAGTAAATTCACTTCAGAAGGCCAATTCTATCATACAGTATTACTGACATACTGCAGCTCTCTTTTGTGAGGTGTAGGGTATGTGGCAAAATGTAGTGCTTCGTTAGATGCTGTGATGAGCAAACAGCTATACGAATGCACAAATGACTGAACTTTACCTGTCATTTATTCAGTGGAAGTAATTCGTGTGTGTGTGTGTTCACTTGTGGAGATGTCACCAGACATCAATAGACAAAAATAATAAGCAGCATTGAACAAATCTGCGTAAATGGGGTGTGCTCACCTGTACGAACTTCAGTCTATTAAGGAAGTCAGTCACATAGCTGCCCAGAGGCTTGAGGCTTGGGTAAGACTTACTCATCCATAGTCCTGGAATTTTGCCTTTCAGAATGCTGTTTACCACTTCTTCCAGTTCAGTAGACATCACTACAAGCCCCTGAAAGGAATTTTGGAAAGGAAGATGTCAAAATACTTGGCCTAACAGGCTTGCTTTAACAATTAAAAACGGACATAGCGCTCTGTCCAGCAGATGTTACGAACTTCTAGCTAATTCAGACAGGAGCAACACTGAAAACAAGAGTAATAGACATAACGGATTTCATAAAAAGTTACTGCAGTCTTCTGTCTGATCTGGTAGTTAGTCACTAGATTGGTCAGAGTGAAGATCCACAGCCTCTCTTGGAGAAAAGTGCTCATACTGGAAAATTCTCCCGTGACATCCTTCCTCAGAAACATGGTCTTCCCAGAGCACTTCTGAGTTTTACTAATTGTAAATGCTCTTTTTTTATTATTATTTAAAGTTTTCTCAAAACTCTGCAACATTGCTGCAAGTGCCTCATTGTAAAGTGGCAGACTTTTCAGCTTGTAGTTTGGCTTTAACGGGGAGAGGAGTGGTGTTTGTGGTTTGTTTGTTTATTTGTTTGGGTTTTTTAAATGCCTTGTCAGCCTTAAGCTATAATAGGATAAATAAAAATTACCCAAACTGACATTTTCCTGCTTTTTTCTGTATTTTGCACAGCTGTAGCTTTTGATTCCTACTGAGAACTGTCCTGGTTTCGGCTGGGATAGAGTTAATTTTCTTCCTAGTAGTTGGTATAGTGCTGTGTTTTGGAATTAGTATGAGAAGAATGTTGATAACACACTGATGGTTCAGTTGTTGCTAAGTAGTGCTTACACTGGTCAAGGACTTTTCAGCTTCCCATGCTCTGCCAGGTGCACAAGAAGCTGGGAGGGAGCATAGCCAGGACAGCTGACCCAACTGGCCAACGGGGTATTCCATACCATATGATGTCATGCTCAATATATAAACTGGGGGAATTGGCCAGGAGGCAGTGATCGCTGCTCGGGGACTGG
>NW_009215278.1:0-325 GCF_000690835.1 Fulmarus glacialis
AGTGACTCTGAACCCGGGGGGTCAGGGTGGGTGCTTCCCCCCATTCCCCTCCGTGCACAGCACCGGGGTGAAGGGGAACATCCTGCTGCACCACAGCTCTGGGGGATGTTCCTGCTGCCCCATGGCTCATGGCTCATGGCTCAGGGGGACATCCCACTGTCCCTGCTGCCCCATGTCCCGTGACTCAGGGGGAACGTCTCCACTGCCCTGTATCCCATGGCTTGGTGGGGACATCCCCACTGCACCATGTCCCATAGCTTGTGGGGGATGTCCCCACTGCCCTGCAGCCCCACCCTGGCCATGGTGTGGCTCAACACGGTCCCCC
>NW_009215279.1:0-17957 GCF_000690835.1 Fulmarus glacialis
CAGAGCCTTCTTACCCTTGAGCAGATCAATGCTCCCACTGAACTTGGTGTCATCTGCAAACTTACTGAGAGTGCACTCGATCTATGTGGTGATATGGCCCCTTTCACGCAGCAGATTCAATTCCATATTAATGGCTAATACTGCTTATGCAGGAACATACACCTTTAAATTCCAAGTGCATCTCCACTTTCATTTAGCCATGGCAAAACACAAGATCAGATAACTCCCGAGCCAGACGGGAACACTCCAAGTACCAGAGGCCATGTGTTTTCCACCAGAGAATTGAAATTCCTATGGTGGATTGGAGTGAGAGCCAACCTCTCTGCCAGGAATTATTAGAAACAAGATATCAGTGTTGATCTACAAATGTACATTAAAAATTATAGCCATTTCTACAATACAGAGAACACTACTCCGTATATCTGCTTAGAGGGGAGAGTGCTAAGTAAAGCTTTAAGCTTCTTCCCTGCATGCCCATAAGCCTAACCGGTGTGCATCGTGGATTGCAAGGCTCACATCACAGCATTTGTAGGGACCTGTCAACATTGATGTTTCATGCAGCGTGAAACCCAAGGATGAACCTGTGACTTTCTCTTTCCTTTATGAATCTCCTATATCTTGAGACAGACCGAAGTTATTAAACATGCAAAAATACCTAGGCACAATTACCAAAACACAGTCTGATTTCAGGTGCTCTTTAGCAACAAGTACTGCTTTGTTGGACCAAGGATTCTGTGCATTCTCAACATCTAAAGGTGAGGTGAATTTTTAGGTGCCTCATTTCAAATTTATAGGACTTAGAGACACAATTCACAACTGTGACAGTTTCAGTGCAAATTTCTTCCCACCCCTTCCTGTACCCATAACACACTCTGGTGACTTATTGGTTAAGTGACTTAAGTCAGACAAAATATTGAAGTTTAGATGAGTTTAGTCACTTTTTCTCATTTGTTTTTAGCAAAAAAATCCAGGAGAACAACCCCCCCTTTTTTTCCGTTCTTCTTAGGAAAAGACTTGACACACCTGATGCCAGGAAATTTCCAGGATAGAAGAAATTCCACTATCTGAAAATCCATAGAAAATCTTGGAGAAACACCGTATATTTTCACCTTCATCCGTCACTTGTATTAAAATGCCCTATTGCTGTACTAAAATAGCGTACCTGTAACTTGTCGCTAGTTTTGAGCTGGATTCCAGTTACACACTTGGTTATCTGCAACTGCATTGAAAAAGGGTGTGCTGAAAGGCAAGCGATAGCATATAAACTGAAAATGGATTGTGAAGGCACACTGCGTATTTAATTTGCAGGAAAATACGCCAGAGCAAAGATCTGAGCACTCAGGTTTTGTCACCGAAAAGCAGAGGCTGCTCTAGACATTGTCAGGTTGGGAAGCAAAGGGGGAAGAAGGCCTCAGAGTGAGAAAAAAGCAGATTGCGTGACTAAATTATGGTGAAAATGAGCTGTGATCCATCGGGAGTGAGTCTGGCACTTGCCTCACCTTCATCCGTGCTGTTTCCTTTCCTGCTGCTTGAAGATAGCCAAGAGCTTCCTTTTTAATCAAGGACCATTGGAAAGTACCAGCGGGCTTCCACTCACAACGCGTTGATTGGCTTCCAACCGCAGTGACAATTGCATCCTGTAATCAAAATAGCAATCATTAATGGCACAATTATTCCCCTCCTCCACACGCACGCATGCACTCTTGTACCACTGAGTAATGACTCAGAAAGGCAGACTACAAACAATGTAAAACGTATGCCTGGCTCTGGGAAAGGTGCCTGTCCCCAGCCTTGCACCAGGCGGCTCGTTTTTGAGATGCTCTGGGAAAGCAGGTGTTGATGGCAGAGTCTGCGGATCAAGGCACTGATTGGAAACCGAAGGGCAAATCTGAAGGAATTGAGATGGGAATCCAAGTGGATGCAATTGTCACCTTTTCGCAGTGCCCCCCCGGCACTGATTGGAAACCGAAGGGCAAATCTGAAGGAATTGAGATGGGAATCCAAGTGGATGCAATTGTCACCTTTTCGCAGTGCCCCCCCACCCCCCGCCATCCCTCTTGTTTGAGCATCCCTCATCAGGTTTTATCTGAGCTGTCGGCGGTCGGCTGGGACCTCCCTTCCAGCAGGTTTCTTTCCCCACCACTTACGGTGCCCTGTGGCCACGGCGGGAGTCATACTTTTGGGGATGTCTGATTTTCTGACTGGCTAAACACAGAGCTGGGGCAGTTTATTCTGAAGATACCTAACCGTCCTGCCAGCTTTTCCTTTCCTTTTTACTTCCTCACCTGCTTTCGGCTCCCTTTCTGATGTTTCATTACTGCCTAGGCTTTTCCCTATCTACCCCCAGCACATGGAGAGGGTCTCTTCTCGCACTCTGGGCCCTGTGTTATCTTCTTTGGACATCCTGCTCCAACAGTGGCTCAGGATTCCACTTGTTTAGCACAACTGCCCTTTCCCTTTCTTTTGAGTGTGAAATAAATCTCCACAGAAACATATCCAGATGAAAGATGAATTCTTTTAACCTTAACACTTGCAAACCAGAATAGAAATATAGGTGCTAAAGAATCAACTAAATGCCATCTTCAAACCCAATTTCTTGTTAGATCTGGGTGGACAATGGACCTCACAGTTTGCTCCAAAGGCAGGAGAAAAAAAAAAGACCTATGTAAAATCTGTGTGTACTTTACATTGAGTTGTGTTTGATGAAATAAAATGAAAACTTTTTTTTTGCCAGCCAATATCTAGTATTCCTTTAGAAATCTGGTTTCATTTTACTCCCTGGTTATTTTACTTTAAAAAACACTTACGATGAAGGTTAATTTTTAAAGGTTGCTATTTTAAAACAAAGAGGTTGCAAAGTTGCATTCTGAAACGTCAAAAAAGAAAAGTCATGGCAGTCTCAAAATCCACATCTCTACTTTCTTCCCCCCCACCAAAGGTATGCACTGAGATGAAGCCTATTTTGTGCATAAATTTCATCCCTCTAATTTTCAGTTTGGTTTTTCAGATTTACACCTTGTAAACAGCCATCCATTCCTCATACTAATGCTATTTTTTCTCCTTTTATAAGCACCCTTAACCATCCTTGAGGGAAACAAAGTCTAGAGGAGTCCAGCTTAGAGCAATCGATATATTTCTCTGTAAATAGAGATCAGAGCTCTTTATGGAGCAGTGAAGATCCAACTAGTAAATGACGCCTATTTCCAGTATGCATGTATATTGTGTAAGGTTTTGCCAGTAATGTGTGGAACCTTTGGTGGGCGCATGAGAACTATTGACTGGATGAACTACTGACAGATCTTCTCCTTGCTGACCTGCCATTAGGTTGGAATCGGGACCTACTGACATAACAGACAGCAAAAGCTTTCAGTATAATCTGTAGGTAACTAGAGGGCCTGAATCTATAGGCACGATTGGCTGCAACATTTCACCAGCACTAAACTAACTTCACATATAACTTTGTAGAAAAACAGGAAAGAATACATCTTTATTTCCCATTTCTGGGAAATAATGAAGTAGGTTCCAGACCTGGAATGAGATGGAGATTTTACAAAATGTTACACGTAAATAAATCTCTGGACAATAAAACCGTGAATTCTGTTTACTCTTCTGCAATGCATCTTCTGGAAATGCTCTCATGGCATCATATGTTGATTCTTTCTTTCCCTTCTCACCTGACTTCCAGGTGTCTACAGGTGAAGAAGACTCTTCCATGAAGTAATCAGTATGAGATAGAAACACAGGCCCCTCACATTGGAAAAGTATTTCCTTGTCAGCCTGCACCAGACTGACTTATTAGCAAATCATTAGCAACAAGCAAATCTCATGGGTTTGGAATTTCATTCCGTTCGTTTCAGATAAATATTTAAATGTGTTTGTCTTTATTACATTTCTCTGGGGTTATTCTAATATATTTGGCCTGGAAATCAGACTGAGGATTTTGGAGTCTGAATCAGCTTGACAGAGCCCACAAACTAAATGCAGAATAATTAGTGATGCCTAGTGGTTGCACTGGGTACACAAGGCATGGTGTTTAAAAAAACCATCAGATTGGATTTAGGACCTACAGTGGAAGAAACTAGAAAAGTAGAAACAGAGCGCTTGTTTGTACCAACAGGAACTGTACAGACACTCATTGTGTCCAATTACCATTTTCCTCAAGGCTCACTTGCACTCCATGGCCATTTAAAGCCAGGTTCAGAGTTGCTTACGCTGCCAGGCAGAGGTAAAGCACGGTGCCACGGAGAACCAGCCCCCGGATCACCCACGCCTGAACCGCAGCAGCGAGGCTGGTCCTTTGCTGTGGGACCTGCACCCTCACGGTCCTCCTTTAAGCAACCCTTCTTACAGGTGACGGGTGCTTCTGCTTTCAAGTGAGACCAAGTGCAGGAAAATCTAAACCAACTTTTCAAGCCTCCGTAAATAGTTCAGGACAGTTTTAAGAGCCTCTTTTGTTACAGCTTGTTCAGCTGTCTCTAGAACCCTGCAGCAGAAAGGAGGACCTAAGGTTTAAGAAGAGAAGACTTTCCCTGCTTGATTCTATTAATAAGTTCATTTATTTCCAGGCACATGCACTTTTTATTGTTAACAACTAGTTCTGACCTATATCAGGGACTTCAGACAAGGATGGCTATCAACTAGGGCACATACCAACTCTCAAAGAGCATAACAGCTCCCTAAGCCACAATTTTCCAGCAGCTGGACTGTTGGAAAGAAGGCCAAGATCTTCACAAAAGCAAATACTGCTTTACAGAGGCTTTGCCTTGAGGGGGAACTTGCACTGCTAGAAGCTACTCCAGCCACTGGGTTCAAGGCAATTCCCAGTGCAGGGAAAAAAAAAAAAATTGGCTGGCTCCTCTACCACACGAACAGACACAAAAGCACAAACATGTGCAGCACTGCCTTTTCTTAAAGTGCATTATTATTAACTGGAAATAGCAGCCAGATCCATCATGTTCAGCATGCCCCACATCACCGCTTCACTAAACACCACAGATTATTTCCCTGTAATTGCCTTCCTGAGCTGTCTAGCAGCCTCGATTCATTTCCATTAAGGCTCGGGAGGATGAGATCATTTAATATTTCTCCATCCCCCCTTTATTTTTTCCCCTGTTTTTGTAAATTTGGCAATTATGTGCTCACTGCCATCCCCTCAGTCACAAAAGTTGAAGTTTAGCACTTGGTATTGCAGTGGAGCAGCTGAAACAATAGTGAAGTAACGACTGTAATTTTCACTATGTGTGTTTTCCCTCTTAACTTGAGCAGGAATTACTTTTGTGCCCTGGAAAATCAGGCAGAAAACAGTTTCACTTCTGTTACATCCCTTCACTTTGTACAGCACAGCTTGATGGAGCGGTCAAGAGGAGTGAAATAACCCGCAGAAGAAAGCCCTGTAGCCTGGTATCATCCAAGAACTGACACCAAATTCATAAGTCGTCTGCTGATTTTTGCCTTTGGTAGCTGCAGAGCGTTAATTAAAATGTTCTGGATATAGATTAAGTTTCTGCACTCGGAAGTTATCATCAATGCCTCACCTGCCTTGAAATGAGAACCACATATTCTTTGATAAATGGATTGAACGCTTTGCCTAGTTTCACTAAGCGTCTGCATCTTCCTCCGGAGGATTTATTCCTTAGCGAAGTCTGTGTCATCTCCTGTGCTGCAACCGTGCAGAGGGAGCGTGGTCGTCCTCCAGCCATGAAACAGCCTCCACCTGCTCATATCAACAGAAATACTCGGATGGGTTAGGATGATATCAGATTTGATGCCAGGATCATCTCCTCACAGAAAAATAAATATTAAGTGAACAATCCTTCCATCAGACATGTACAAATCCTTGAACCTCTGCCAGTCTGGAAGGATTGCTAATGTCTCTGTTACAGTTTCAGCACTGGCCTTGTCTCACTGATGCTCCACTTTTGAGAACAGGATCCAAAATACCATGTTGTCATTTCTGTTCCTTTTCCTAATTTTCTGCACATGAGATTTTTAATTCTGATTTTTTTTTTTCCTTCTGATAACTGGTAATCTCATAAAGGAGCTATCAGATATTTCAGATCTCTCCTGTTCTGGCAATTACTACACTTTGATGCAGCAATCTTTTGATGTTGCTACAACCTCATTTTTTCATTAATTCCCTGTGCCACTGCTGTCAGAGTCTGACCTGATCTGACCCCATGCTCCCCCAAAACATCGACTGCCAGACAGGAGCCCAGAAGCATTCAGGCAGGGCTTTTTATTCTCATTCCCTTGCTCAGCTGTGAAAGTGCCAGGTAAAACTCGGACCAGCGCAGTCTGTGCTCATGTAAGCTCTGCCACCACTGTCTGCCAGCTGATCAGATCGAGAACTAAAAGCCCACTTAAAAGGCCTGGTGAGGCAGCTTAGAGAACTACGTGATTCAGAGGATCTCAGTGCAGAAATGCATATTCCACGTTGACAGCTCCATAGGGATATGAACAGCAAAAATGTATACACTATCGGTATATAAAATGGCACAGAACAGGAAATATGATTAACAAGAAGCACAACTTGTAGAGTAGAGAGACCCCACGATATCTTTCCAGTCCTGATCTCCTAAAGCAGCTCCGGGGATTTTTTGCGGCGTTACTGTTTTTACCAGTGTATTTTTTAAACCACCTCTATCCCCACCTTTGAGAGCGCACCAGCACATTGAGCCGCTGGGCTCCCACTCCTCAGCTCTGTGCTGGGACACAAAGGTCGTGAGCATCATCCTGGGACCCTGCCCTCTTGCTGCCTGCAATAACAGCAGCTCAGCCCTGGCGAGGGAAAGCAGGTAAAATGGGAAACGGGGGGGGTCCTAGGCTCTAGAAAGGATTATGCACAATTTGCCTCCAAAAATAATTAAATAAAAATAAATGGCCTAACACAGACTTATGCAACGCTTGGCCAGTTCCTAATTTTGACGTCAGCTGGGTATCTGTCACTATATAGACATATTAGGATCTGACAGAGAATTACCAGTTTGTCAGTTCTTAAAATACTGTGGGGATGAGGAAGAATTCAGAATTCAGGTATAATAGAACTAAAACATTGAACTAAACTGCCTCAAACTGCCTCTTTGAACCTCCAGAATGGAAAGCCACCCTCCAAAGACACAGTTGCACGTCATTTGGGGAGCAGCTGAGTGAAGCATCCATGAGATCTCCTTGGGGTCAGATCACTAACAATGGTGTGAGGGATTTATTTAATCCAGGTCTTTATCAAGGAGCTACTTTCTGTGCTGAGAGAGGCATCATGCTGCGAACTCAAGGCAGGAAGGAAAGGAAAGAAGGGACATCACTTCCCGTGGATAGGCATGAAGGAGACAGAACAAGACAAAGAGAGAGGAGCAGGCAAGTTAACATTTATCAACACGTCTGCTAACGAGAGAAAAGCAAGACTTGTTCCACAGGGGGTTAAACAGACTCAGGAGATGCATGAGACCTGGAAAGGTTTGCCTGTTCCTCAGCCCCATGGACACAAGGGAAATTAAAACGTGACCAACATGCCACCGAGACAGTCATGCTGCTCAGGGACAGCCAACAGCCAAGAAATAGCTCTGAGAGCCACAAATGAGCTTCCTCCCCCTATGGAACCTGCAGGTTTGTGAAGTTACTTTAAATGTTTTGCAGCAGATAGCTCTTGTCAAGGTAGGCTGAGGTGGGAATACGCAGCTTAACTGGCTTCCCTGCCCAGGTCAGACCACAGAGTCATCCACGCCTAAGGCTAAAAACGGGAGTAGACAAGGTGAAGGTGCACCCCACGTCCCCAGGGCCTCACAGCTGCACAATCTCTCACTCCTCCAGGGCACCGGGTGCTGCCACCTTTGTCTGACCACCAAAGCTATCCTGTCCGCCCTTCCCCACAGCTCGTGAAATTCTGGGATTCGCTCCCAGAGCGATCTTCTCTGCAGCCCCCCGCTGCCTCCTGCCTTGGTGCGGCACCAAGGCTCCTACAGGACCAAGACTCCCAAACTCTGTGTCAGTCTGACTCATCTAATGGCTAACAAGAAAGACGCATTTCCACTGCGCAAAACCTTTTATTTTATTTTTGAAGGCAATCAATAAGCCCCTGATTATAATGTTCCCTTCCTTGCCCTTGTTCAGATCTGTGTCAGCCGGGTAATGTCACTGACTGGAACAGATAAAAGTTTTACTAGTCCTTCAGGGCTATTATGCCAAATGAGGAATTGATACATATTCACCCGCAAACAGCTGCTGATGTTTAACTTTTTACGTAAAATGCTTCGGAAATAAAGATGCAATGCACTGAGCAGCTGTTAATGCTCTGTTTTGCTTGTGCGCTGGCTGTAGCGTGGAGGGCAATGCTTATCTCCAGCATCGCTGCTGCCACACTAGATTGAATACAGCGGCATAGGGTGAGGTCTCAGCTAAACCCTGGTTCATATCAGCTCCAGCTGCTGGGCTTTCACAGAGTCCTGGCGCTTGGGCTCACGTTGCAGAAAAATGTCAAACTTAAATCTGCTGTCAAAAAGAAGAAAAAAAATCACTTCTGAGCAGGGAATGCTTTTTTTCCTTCTTTTGTTTCTGCACATCAAAACCAGATGGATTTTGTTCCCCATATCATAGGAAACCAAACTGTTTTTTCTGCTTACCTGCATGATGTTTGATTTCTCCTGGTTTCACTTCACAGCTTTCTAGCTGGGGACCAACAGCTGAATGAAGCTGGACATTGCCAGCAGTCTCCAGGTACAATGAGCTTTCACCTATTTCTCTAGCAGTACATATGAAATCAAACCATCAAAAAGACTAGAAGCAAACTACAGGTCTCAAGAGGCTAGAGAAAGTGGAATTAGTCACCCTTTGAAATATGGAGGCCATAGCAAATGAGAATAGATGGGCTTTGATGTCAGGAGGAGAAGCTGGCAGTTGAGCTCAAACTCTGATAGCTCCTTCTCAAAACCTTGCTCAGACGGGCTTTCATCTCTCAAGGTCTGGAACAGCTCTGTGCTTCAAAAAAAGCCTTTGAGGGGTCTCTCCGTTGAAAAGGGAAGGACTTAAGAGAAAGGCAGTCACATCAACAAGTCCAGTGGTGCTCAGCCTGTGAATTGATGCCGCCCAAGACCTGCCATGTTTGCTCAGGGAATCCGTGAGTTAGAGCTGGAATTAGGAAGCTCAAGCTTGAGAAATGGCTACTGATATCCTTTCACTAAGAAGCGACCGTTCTGACTGTTGTCTTGACACTATTTGAGCACACCCCATCTGAAAGTACATGGCAAACAGATTAATTAAGCCTCCAGTAAATAAACCTATAGAGAAGATTTATCAAATCAAGGCACAGAGCCACAAAATAATTTATGCAAGGCTATGGCTAAGGCTGGTCCCCAAATGTGCATAACTAGACAGTCTTTTTTTCAAGCGCACTACCACCATCTCTTCCTTTTGTACCACAAAGCTCACCAGCCCACAAAACTGATTAGAACAGGTCACTTAATACACAAACACTCTGGACAACTTCCTGCTGGGTTTCCTCAACTAAGACAGCAGAATTTGGCTTTAATGCCTCAGGGCAAATGTCTTTGAGCATATGTGTGTGTGTGCGTGTGCATGTGCATGACACCAAATAAATTTGATCAGATTTGGTGTGACAAAATTATCAAGGAAACATTTGCATTGCCATTTATGCAGCAGGCTGCACGATGCAAAGCAGAAAGAGAACATGTTCGGGGTGTCAGGCAGCGGTACGCCACGATTAATGGAAACAGACATGTGAGCCGGAGAATAATCATACTCATTAACAGTGACATCCAAAACCAACATGGACAAGTGCCTTCTCACCAAGGGCAGTTAATGCGTCTGAAGCTCCTCTGACTTGAGCCGCTGCTGCGGCGAGGCTCAGGGCAGTTGGGACGTTGTAGATTTGTCCCGACATCCTCCCGTTCCTGTGCAGTGCCCTCATCTCCAGCTCACCAGACAACACCCCCAGGGTACTGCTGCCATGGAGGTTGAGGAGACCCAGACCACAGGCGAAGGAGGCTGCGGGACACTGCAGTGCACCACAGGGAGCGAGAGCCTTTTCCTTCACTGTGCCCACTCCAAGCCAGGACAGCAAAAAGGGATCTGCAGCCTATTTATTCTCTTAGCAGTTTAAAATGCACCTGGAAGTCAGAGTAACAGGTTTAACCCACTTGTGAGCAGGCACTCTCTGAGGTCAAGGATGATTATTTTAGGATGTGATACGCTCTAATGGTTCTAGGAAATTTTAAGTGCATTGCCTTTTTCCTTCCACTTTTGCACCTAATTATGGGGCTGGAGAGAGTGGTTTATGTTATAACCAAGAGACCATCTGAATAAAAAAAAGCTGGAGAATGAATTCATTTTGCACATCTGTACATTGTCTAGTTTTTGTTGTAAGAGCTGTCTTTAAAGAAAGACTGTCCGACCTCGAAACCTGAGCATTTTGTATAAGCATGTGCGTGTCTGTGTTAGTCGTTTCTTCATCTTCAACCAGTTCTTCCTTTTTATTCCTATAAATATAGTAGGATTTGGCAGGCAGAACTGTGTGGGGTGGAACTGAGTAATGGCTCTCAGGGTTTCTATAAATTAAGAACACCCAACCTGACAATGTACATGTCGTCTTTATCAATTTACTCCCCAAGCCCATGCCAAGTGTTCTGCAATAAACTTCCTCTCCGTTTCACACCTAATCATGTGTAGCATAAATCCCACAGATCAGAGACTGCTCACAGGGCTGAGGAAGGATCAGCCTGGGGTGTTTATCCTCACATGTGATCAAGCTGAGACAACTATTCTCCCCTGCTCACCCTCGACCATAGCAAAGGAACCTCAATCCAGTGAATAATCAGGGCTTGGCTTATTTTCTAATTCAAATGCAAAGCATCTGGACACCCCCATTTGCTATGCTGTCCGCCACCTCTTTTCTTTCTGCTTTGCTTGTAAACAAGCTGCAGGTGAATAGTGCTGCTCAGCACTTTTCAGACTTTATCCCACTATTTTTAAATACAGCACAAGTGTGATTAGCACATCAGCCTGATTATCTCCAAAAGGATTCAAGACGACTGCCAGACAGCTTGAAGTCTTCGAAAAACCTATTAAGGTTAAAGAAAGCAAGTGGCGATGCAGAGGATTATTGCTGTAGTTCAGGAGAGGTGTGGAAATGGAAAAGCTGCACCATCATACTCTGCCTTTTTGTGTCACCCCAACAGTATAAGTTATCACGGAGAATTGTTAAATCTGCCCCTTTCTTTGGTGACAAAGCTAAATATTGTACTAGAAACTCACTGAAATCTCCTCTCTTGGCCTCATGTGCCACATTTTGTCCTTTGCTCACAAATTACACTTTTCACATGTTGACTACCTTTCTGCTCTTGTATACACTTGTCTGGCTTTTCCAACAGCCCAGGCAGATCCGTTGCTCTCAACCAGTCTGGACAAATGGGCAGGCTCACGTGCATCTTGTGACAATGCACACAAATACTTTCAGAGGTATTCGGGTTTCTATAGACCTGAAATATGTCTTTTTTGGATTTAGTGGGCTGACTCTGCAAACACAGCACAGCATCTGCATTTCCATCTGGGAAAGTGGGAAGAAATCTGGACAGACATATGGGAGTCACTGTTTTTTAAATTTCTGACATTGATAGATACACATCTGAATTTTCATCAGCAGTATCCTTGGCTCAAAGGGTCAACTGCATTTGCTCTTTCTTGGGTGAAAGAGCAAGTATTTCAGACCAAAACTCCAGCAAGGAAGAGCTCCTGTATGTCTAGAAGAGTTGTGCACTCCCTGTTGGGAGGCCCCACACTGCTGCTGGGACTCACTGTGCTGTCTTGATTCAGCTCTGTAAGAGCCTGGGACAAGAAATTCAGCACAAAAGCTATGAGTGCTTTAGTCACACTTGGGTCTAAGAAGTCAGACCGAAGTGTTGACAGAGATGTGAAAATAAGGACGTTCCCTGTACTACCTAACCAAGATCTATTTTCAAATCAGTTCCTCTTTGCAGAGCTTAAGAAAAGGGTCCTTTTCTTGCCCCATCTCCTTTCATATTCCTTTTCTTCATAAATCTAGATTAATCCATCTTGCTGTTAGCCAAGTGTGGTTAGTACACTTAGATACCCATATATATGAATATACCTATGTACATATACCTACATATATACACACATCTATATGTATGCATCCCAGTGCAAATTTTTCACATCCTTGCAATTTCCTGGAAAATTCCCCAGCAGGCATTAAAAGGCAGAAATCTCCAGAAAGGCTAATAAATCATTCTAAGTATGATGTTTGTAGGAAAAAAGAAGCACATTTTCAAAATGTCAATGAACCCACAGAAATGGTGAGCAGCTTTTCAGATGTCTGCCTACTTATTAGAGATGGGCAAAGTCAGATACCTAAAATATTCGACTAGGAAAAGTTACAGTATAAATGACTCTGTAGCCTATAAAAAGGGAGGCAGGGATCAGAAATGATTGGCGGGGGGGGAATGAATCTCCCACAAGCCTATTTTTCAGAAACCAGAGATCAGCTTCTTCCTGAGAACTGCAGGAAGCATAGCACAGAGAGGTAATTGCTCATGAGAAATTCTCTTTGAATACACAGGACAACATTACTGGGCAGCTAGGTAATAGGAGGAACAAACATCACATCTGTGTGTTACTCAGGAAGATGTTTGTATCAATTTCTACATGTCAATATATTTCTGGTACATTAATTAATACTTGGGAGGAATGTCACCGAAGTCAAGGGCTTGGTGTGTCTATTGTGACTTTCCAAATCCCAGCATCTCTCGTATGCTTATACATGGGAGACATAAGAAATGCTGAACATAAACACAACTATAATATATAATTGCAGAAATGAGATGTGATGATTACTATAGCTGATAATGCATTCATTATGTTCCTGCTTTTGAGTACTATAAGGAATAGAAAGCCCACTTCCCTCCCCACCATCACAATTACAGAGCATTTTACAATAGCATCCTAGCTCTTCTTTTTTTTTAATTTTTTCTTTTTTATGATTGGTAGAGTAACCATTTGGAAATGAAACTCCTGCAACCTTTCATTAAAGAAGATAGGAAGCCAAGAAGGTAGCATTATATATGGCATTTTTATGAAACATTAGGCACAAAGTGATAGCCATATTATTGTATATTAGAAAGCTCTGAAGGATGCTCAGCCTACATGATAGCTTGATTGCATGAACATTCAAATACGTCTTTTTGGAAAGGAGATATGGGCTAATGGAACAGCTAACGGGCCATGTTGCTAGCAGCTGAGGGGTTGATTTTTAAAGCAGAGTTATGGCTGATAGTTTAGTTTCCTAAAAATATGGTTTCATTCTGTAAGACAATTGAAATATTCACAGCTCTTTTCTAATATGCCGGGGACCTGATTCTTCCCCCACATGTAGCACTGGTTTCAGTGAATTTATGCCTGATTCATGTCAGTGCAAACAAAGAGAAAGTCCAGCTGCATGTTTCTTTATATGTGCCTCCGTTCCACAAGGTATTTAAGCACAATTCTAAATCAATCCCTGTTCAGCAAAGACTGACACGGATCTTAGGCTTTCAGTAAAGAAACACACTTAAGAGCTTTGCTTAATAGGAATGAACTACAAGCCAGGGCTTTAGCAGCTGCTTTGGGTTAGTACCTGCACCTTTCCTGATGAATCTTGCTACAGAAGAAAGTCATTATTTCAAAAAGAAGGTATCTGGGGTGTGAGGCTAGACTTATCCTGAGCCTGCAGGAAAGTTCATTACTTGGTTGCAGCATCTCAGCAGAAAAATATTTGATACTGGTGCCCATCTACCAAATGCAAAAAGAAAGAATAAAAAAAAAGGAAACTAAATACCTAAATATTTAGGGCAGACTTCCCTAACTGCATCTACAAAAAATGCAAGCCTGTCTATTCTGTGAAAGAAAAATCCTCACTGTGGCACGCACAACAGGAGTGCACACGTGTGAGCTCCAGAGCCTACAAACCCGTGCTTCAGTAAATCCCCACACAAGCACACCCAGGTTTTGCACAGCCAAGATAAGCTTGTGCCTTCTACAGATGCAGTTAAAAAAGCCAGCTGGAAACTTATTTCACTGTGTTTTACATTAAGTGCATGTTGACTGTAATTAAAATAATTTATATTTTGCAAGGGCAGTTTTGTAACGCTCCTCCTTCCACCCAGGGCTGTGAACTGCAGCAGCAATTAGTAAGAGACATGACTGATAGAAGTTACAGTTTCAAAAGGTCAGAGACAAGTTTGCATGCGCACAGCAGCTGCATACAGCATCAGATTTGAAAGGAGCTAAAACCTACACAAAGGGGTTCAGGTTTGTAAACGTCATGTTGGACCCAGGAAGATGTAGATGGCACCAGCAGACCCAATATTCTATACAATACCCAGTCCCAGAGGCTCCTGAACCCTGCTGCTGAAGCCCCTCAAGGGGCTAAAGCCTGACGTATGTCTTTCCCAGCGGATATCTGCAAAGCCACCTCCCTCCCGATTCTGCTGAGCTGCTCTAAGCACTACCTCAGCCAACACATCGGGGAGATCTGGGGCTACCATCACCCGTCACGACACGACGGCCAACCTGCCAGCTCTGTGCGGTGCCCGCGAGAGCCGTAGGGACGAGCTGGAGGCGGGCTCCGTAGGCACATGCCTCCCTGCCCCCTCCTCACGCTGCCTGAGCTGCAACCCCGACACCCTGGGCTCCCCTGGGACATCAAATGGAGCAAGGGGAGGGAGGATGAGGTCCGGTGCAAGCAGGATTGGTCTCCGACACAGGCCAAGAGAGCACAGGTGGGAAGATTTCCTTTTGCCCCAGATTAAGCAAGCGGTTTCTCCAATGCAATCTGCCAAGAGTGCACAAGAGAAACATCTATAAATCAACACACGCAGTTTTGGTTTTTTTAAGAATAAAAAACCAAACTAAATTTGTTGCACTGATGGGTAGTTAGGGGCTAGAAAATCTTCCAATATCCTGGGCTTCATTAAGGACACAGGTAACTATGGATAACTGGGATTTCTATAATTGTATCCAGACCTGAGCTTTGTTGTTCTGAAAAACACGTAACAATTAGCAGAACAATAAAAAAAGAGTCCAAGCAAATGAATATATGAAGTTTGTAGTTCTGGTTGTGGTTGTGAAGGAAAGCTTGAAAACGTAATCTACCCACAACGAATAGCTGGGGTACTGCAGAATATTTCAGTGACGCAGCCCTGGCAGTAACTGTGCGGGGGGTTCACCCAGTGCCACCCCACGGCAGACAGCAACAAATTCCACAGATCCTGATGTTCACTGGCTGCTGGAATAAATGGGTGTTGATGGGGCCTGGGAGGAAAGGGGGACCTGTCCCCCTGTATGCAGCACGACCAGAGACCGTCCTCCACGGGCCAGCCCAAAGGCACCGTGTGTAGGGTGGGCAGCTGGCTTGTGGAGCACGCTGGGCTGTGGCCACCCGCTCAAGGCTCTGTAGAAATACGCATAAAAGTTATTATGGAAGTCACCAGCTTTCTACCTTCCATAGATATTTTCTCATTCATTTGGGCATTGTTGTTTATGCTTAGCAACGACTATGACCAACACAAATTCTGCTTTCTATATAATATCTATATATTCTATATATCTAATATATCTAACATAGTCTATACAATTTTTCTGCTTTTCTATAAAATCGGAATAAATCCACTGTCCTCCATAGGTTACTGAGACTGATATGAATGTATCAGACAGAAAGGTCTACTACTTCGCTCCTCTTTTCCTTGTTCTCTGAGCACAGCAGCAGAGAAAATCAGCACAAAAAGTCTTTGGCATTTCTCGTGTTTGCTTATTTATTTATTTTTGTTTGAACCAAAGTTTTCCCCATTTAAATCTCCATTTCCTTTCTCCTTCTGCAATTGGGGTCAGCACGGCAGGGGTGAAGGCAGTGCATATCTGGTTTTACATACAACAGACACCAGCCCAGCAGAAATAAAAGAAAGCGCTCGCCACATAACTATAATTGTTAGTGCAGAAATGTACCGACCTAAATGGAATTTCACCTTGGGAGTTTCGGCTGAATTGAGTCTCAACAGAGGTGAAATTCCCCAGGCATATGGCAAGTCCTCTGGCTGGCATCGTCAGAGCCCCGCAGCACTTCATCAGGCCCTCGGAGCCCACCATTAACTCTACAGAGCGCCATTATTAGGGAGAGGAGAACAGCTGTAAGTGTCTCTTAATGCCAGTGGGGAGCTGGGGAGTGCTAAACTGCTGCATGTATAATATAAAAGGAAGAGGAATATAGCTCCACTGAATTAGCTCAGGCCACTGAGGTCTGTTTGTTTCAATTATCACTGGTACAGTCAAGTCCCCTGAAAGCTCCCATTAGCTTCCAACGTGTTCTTTTACACATAGGCACCTTTTCAAATACCTTTTCCTTTAATGAAGCTTTTTTTTTTTATAGCACACATTGGAGCAGATACCAAAAAGAGAGCGTGAGCACTTAAAAATAAATGGGTCAACTGTGTCCCTGGTGTAACGCAATGGGATGTCGTGATACTTTGTTTAGATCTAAGCTGTTGGGCAAGTGAAATGGCAGAAAAATGGAAAAGAACAAAGAACTGAAACTAAATAAAGACCTGCCTTCCAGGTTTCCCTTCTACAGAAGATTGGTACATGATGTTTCCGCTTTGCAGCGAAGCTTTTGTGGATAAATAGTCACATCTATCATTTTCTACCTGCTAATGCTATTTACCAGACCACTTCCAGGGAAAGGGTTAAATTCATGCCTGTTGCCTCCATTCATGCCTACACTTACGTAGTTGGGAAAAAAAAAAATAGCCTCCAAAGAGGAGCAGAGTTTCCTCTTTCTTTTGCCTGTCTGCTGTTACCACATAGGGAGAGGTTTGAATTTGTTTAAAATGCCCAGAAGTGCACCTCGATTAAAGTTCAAAAAAACATCAAATAAAGCCAAGAAGGCAGGGTTCAAATGTCCTGGTCCCTTCGTGCCTGTGACAGTACTCTGGCACGAGCGTTGCTCTTTGCCCTGGGGAGCGGGGACGTGCGAGCGTAACCCGTAACGCAGCAGAAAGGGGATGGTGCTGCAGGACTGCGGTTCAGAGACTTCGACGGCAGTACGAGCATGCCGGCAACCCAGGGTCCCGCCAGCGCTAACAGACAAGGAAGAGAGGTTCTCACTGAAATTGGATGGAAGTTCTTTTCTTTTAAGATACTGAATCTCATTATACACAGTCCGCTTGCAAGTCCACAGCCAGCTCTGCTCAGTCTGGCTGCTAGGAAATGCAGTCTTATTTCAAGGCTGAATTTCTCCACGCTCCTTTTCCAGCCTTCTTGTTAGGCTCTATTTTGCAAGGTCAAAAAGCCCTTGACTCTCAGGACTCCTCTCCATGTACGTGTTCTTAAAACGAACAATAAAATCTCCTCTCCATCTTTTAATAAGCTAATGAATAGAGTTCTCTGTGCTTCAGGTCATGTAACTCGTTTTCCATCCCCTGAATCATTTTCATAGCCTTTCTTTGAGGTCTCTGTAAGATCTTCTTGTCACTCCTGAAGAGGCAATGTCAGCAGTGGATGCAGTCCTCCAGCAGCCACCACTACATCCTGAGGTCAGAGATGAGGTTACTCCCCTGACTCCACTTAATGCTTTTCATGCACACTCAGGGTTGCCCTTCTGCTGCAGAGCAGCTTTTGCCCACAATGACCCCCAAGTCCATCCTGGAGCCACCATCTTCCGAGACAGAATCTCCCATTTTGTGGGTCCCACCAGCAATTTTCCTTCCCAGGTGCATCAGCTGACATCTCGCTGTATTTAACCCCAATGCTGGGACTGGCACCACTGAAGTGAGCAGTGTGAATGTCACCACTTTCACAGGAGCCCCTCCTGCTGCCGTCACGTCTCTCCCAGCACTGCATCGTGTGGGTGGGCAGCAGATAATGAACCACCACTATTTAGGTATAGAATCATAGAATCATAGAAT
>NW_009215280.1:0-20043 GCF_000690835.1 Fulmarus glacialis
AATCTTTATGATTCTATGATTCTATGATTTCTGAAATTCCTTCCTTTTTGAAACTTAACTGTTTTTACAAAAAGGCAAAGAAAATACTGCTGTAGAAAGAAAAAAAAAAGTGTGTTAGGAAGTAAATATTAGTGCTGACCTTCTAATGAAGAGTGCATATGAACAAAAAGAAATCAGCAGGACACTCTAGCGTATATTTCCTTGTATTCCTCATACCATTCACTGCCTAACCTTTTTCCGTTTTAATTCCAAGCAATAACTTTTATAAATGAATATGCCCAGTCTAACCGTTTCTATTTCATCAAGTTAGCCTGTTAGAATACTATTAGAAGAAGAAGGTAATGATGCATAAAAAGATTGAATTGGTAATGCAATAGTAATATTTTTTTCAGATCCAGGGCAACTACAAAATGGGGAAAAGGTTTTGTTTCTATTATTAAATGCTTGCTAAGTCAGTGAGTGCTTCAGAGTAGAGTAGAAAACTTCAGTCATCCATTTCAATATTATTTGACTGCACAGAAGTGCTCTAAGAGCTGCTGGAGACCATGGGTTTCAGACCACAATTGCACCCTTTCACCACAGCTTTCAATTAAAATGGTACGTTTGCCTCCCTTCCCACCCACCCACTGCCCCCAATACTGTGAGTGGAAGCCTGTTCCAAAACCTGACTTTTTGATGGTTAGAAATCTTCTTTTAATAGGCAGTTTGCATCCACTCTTTCTTGCTCCAGTGTCTCTATAATAACTATTCCTGCTCTGAATGTGTTTATGGATAATTTTCATAGCTCTTTTCTCAACCTTTATCTTGCACTCTCAATGTCTGTCTGATAAATAAATGTTACTGATTTTATCCAGGATTATTCTACAGTCTGTCTCTGGAAAGTCAGTGTCCTATAATGATACGGTTCTTCATAGTATGCATTTTTGTAATAGCATTATATAGATCTCTAACATATCCAGCTACGTGGAGATAGATAGCTAGATAGCTAACATATCTATGTAGGGTACAGGGGGAGGGAAATAGACCCCATTAAACTTCCTTTACTACCTTTGTCAATTTTTTTTTTTTAAATTTCCTTCCTGAAACTGATTCTTTTTTTACTATTTTGTTGATCCCCAACAAAAGGTTGGATGTTTTGTGTCATCATAGTGCAGAATATATGTTTTCTTATAGCCATTTTTTGCCTTTATCTAGTGGCAGCATCTTTTAGTTTAAAACCATGTCATTATATTAGAATGGGTAATATCACTGCCGTGGATAGATACACTTGTTATGGAAAATCAGGTACTATTGAGTGGATGAAAAATGTCTAGATAGAAAAAAGTCATATGATAGATAGAAAACTTGGTATCTGAATAGAATATTGAAAACATGGAAAGAGAAAACTTCTTGCTCTACATTTAATACTATCATAAATCTCCTTCTAATGTTGTTATCAGGCCTGTTGTTTCTGGATGTACCTGATGAGTATATGCTGAGAGAATTGAAAATGGGCATGCATAGACAATTAAAAAAAAAAAAAAAATCAGCTCTTTAAGATCCAATATCATCTTAGCCAAATACAAACATTCGTTAATTAGCAATTTTTATTGGTTTAAAAGTAAATGTTGAGTGCTGTATTAGAGAGTAATTGGGGTAGAGGAATGACAGCTGTATTTTTGTTAAGGACTACCACATAAAAATGTGTAATATTTCTGTAGTGATGTAAATGTAGTTCTCCTTAATTAAGCTGATTCATAGCAATCTAAGAATAGAAAGGCCAATACAAAAGCATCAAAGCAGCTGGTTTAGGTTTTATCAGGAAAGGAGCCAGTCTGGAGAATCAGAGTTATAACAGGTTCCCTTGTGGATCCCGAATATGAGGCCAGTGGGGCAGAGAGAAAAGGTTTTTGCTATTTGTCTTTCTAACAGACTTTAGAGTAGAAAGTGTTAGTGCTATGAAAAAATACTGTTGTGTTTATCTTACTGCCTTCCTTTTCAATACTGCTCCATAGGAGAATGAAATTTGATGGATGAGGAAGGATTGATTTTGTGCAACTTAATATGATATGATTATGTTTATTATCGAAAATTCAGTCTCTCTGAACCACCAGAGAATATCACTTGTGAATTGAGACAGTTCCTCCTCCCACATTTACCTTGACCACTTGGCTAACAACTGCAGTTTCACTTCTTATTCTTAACTAGTGAGAAATAGATCTTAATTTCTGAACTAAGCAAAATTTCGTAGGTGGTATTATTATTGTTGAGACTATGTATAATTACTTAGAAATGTTTTCAGATGCTTTAAGGTGGCGACTTTTAAACCACTTTCAGAGAAAATGCAAATAATTTCATGAAAACCTGATAAATATTTTTACCAGAGCTCTGTAACATCAAACAGAAGATCATTCAAACCTATAAAGCCCGGAAAATGAGAATAAGATATAAAACAGTTTTTAAGTGGATATATCAAATGTGTGCTACTTTAATAACAAGTACTCATAATACAATAAGGATAGAGTTCTTTTATCATTATGAATGTCTCTTCATCGTTAGAGACAAGCATTTCTTTATGACAGGGAGGACTTCAGTTTTGCCTGCTCATTTGTCTTTCCTAGGCCCTCACACAGAGCTGCTGATCATCTCTGTATCAGAAAACCTTCCATGGAAAATTGATATAGTGGCAAAGACCCAAATTGTTTTCATGCATTTTCTTGCGTGTCTCCCTTTTCAAATGTATAACTGTTTGGATTTGAAGTTTTGATTTGTCTTTTTGTTTGAGGGACTGAAGAGATGCTAATGACTTGGAGATAATATAAAATCACAGTAAAAAAATTCAGAAAAAAAAATCCAGATTAAAAAAAAAAGTGTATCACATGAAGAAGGTCTAGTTATAGTTAAAATGTCTAGTTATAGAAACCTGCAACATTGTTAATGCCAGGAAAGCATTCTTTTTTAGTGTTTTTGTAACAAGGTAACTTAGATCTCGTAATATATGCTCCATCAGCTCGCTTCAGCTTGTAAATTATTCATATAATTTGCAATCTTTAAAAGTAGTTTGCAGATGCCTTTGGTTGCATTCTGTTTCTGTCTCTGTCCTGTAATGCATATTGCTGTTGCTGTTATTAATAACTATTAATAATAGATTCCTATAAGCATTGCTGTTTAGGCAGGGTAAGGAAAGGACTCTCTGAAATTTATGTCATCCTATATAGTTAAATTTTTTGGTCATGCAAGTAGAAAAATGATTGTAAAGCAAGAAAACAAAAGGTGTAGGCACACTGCTCCCTGTCATGTGCCCCCATCCCCTGCAATGTTCGCTGGACAAAGTCCTGGATAAAGAGTACCCATGTGGTAACTGAATGTCAGATGTTTTGCACCAGAATGTCCTGATTCTGATGAGGAAAATTTAAAATGTAGAGCATAAATATATTTATTTTGGTCCTGAAACCATAGTCTGCAGTATAACCACCTCCATTAGCAGCAACAACAAAGTGCCAATTAAAGGCACGTAGTGAATATATAGCATTCAGCTACACAGATGAAGAAACTCATGCATTTGATTCTCATGACCCTATTTTCAGAGTGTCAGACCTCAGACTCAGTCAGATTGTATTTCTTGTATCTGAATTCTGCACATGCATAGGAACAGATTTTTTTTTTTTTTTAATAATTTCTTTTACAAGAAGCAGCTATTCTTCTACATGGGCACTGATTTCCCAAGAAGCGAAAGGTAAGGGCATGGTCCATGATGATGTTTTATCTTGGTTTTAGGGGAGTTTATTTGGAGGAACCCTCTGCACTTTCAGCAAAAACTACTTACCTGCTATAAATATGTATTGTCTAGTTCCTAGAAGGAACTGATCCAGTCCAGGATCTCTCTTTGGACTCAGGCTGCTGTTGAACTTGGTAACAGATCCAGCATACTTGAGAATGCCAGGGGTGTAATAGTCTATAGTTGGCAGACCATTAATTGAATGCAATAAAGCATCTTTTTTTTTTTATCCTTGTAGTTCAATTAATGACTTCTGCAAAGATACCAAAATCACGTAGTCCCAGTATGTTTTTGGATAGGTAATTAATAAGAATGCTACAATAATACCAGCTAAAAAGTGAAAATACAAAGCATCCATTTGTGGAATACTGTTTTTTTTATTTCCTCATACTCTTATTATAATTCTTTGTGCAAGTGGGCTAAGCAGTTTGCAGTGTGACTTAGAGGATGAGCTAAGTGCTCTAAGATGTTGTCAAAGAATGTCACTCTTTGCTTTCCATTCTCACATGAATTAACCATTCTGAGATGCAAACAAGCTTAGGCAGATAAAAAAGCTGCTATATGCATCTTTAAGATTGACTCTGTGGAAGAGTCAGCAGCTAGAAACAAGAATTCTGAGTCTGATAGCATATTTCTTTAATCAGGATTTATTTGATATGTTTCCTGATACAGGATATACAGTCTGATAATCCTTAGCCGGCAAACTGGCTGTGGCACTATGATCTTGCTGCTGATGCGCACTGCATACAGATTACTTAGACTAAATTGATCTCTCCTTCTGTGTTCTAATATGTGCTTCACAGAGATGAAAACAGATTTGCCGTTGCGAGCTGTATCATTCATTTTGTTAGGCATCTAACCAGAGTTCATGATACGATCATTACAAAGTAGAAATGGCAAAAATATTCAAAGTATGAACAATGTAAATACACCTCCTAACGAATATTCAAATTGAATTGGGTTAAAACACACTTCTCATTAAACTTCACTGTAAATGGCACTAAATTATCTCAGAAAGAATTATTGCTCCTTCACATGAATATTTTGACCATGGGTAGTCCCTGAGGCTACGAGGGACTCGTTTTCTGAATGTGCCTGACTGTGGTTCCACTTGGGGTCGGAAAAAGAATTTCATAGTCCCTTCAGATCTTGAACTGATTAGAAACAGAAATATTTCATTAATTTTTTTCATTGGCACATTCCTCCTTATATTATAGAGCAAGAAAAAGTAAGAGAAAGGAAGGAAATGGGAAATATTAGAACCTCTGGATTTTCTGCCACAGCTACGAGCAGCCTGTCTTCCTGCAGCAGATTGTTCTGAGCAATTGTTTTCTACTGTGATGAGATGTCAGGCAGGTAGTGTAGTGGGGACAAATAGTTTCATCACCTGCTGTGGAATAAGTTTATAGAGTTTATCTGTGACAAGCAAGTAAACAAGTGGCAATCATGTATTTGGTTTCTTAAAACCACACTTAAATATTGGTAGTTATTGTTGGGAGGTCAAAATACTTATTCCAAGTGATTGTCATCTATTGAATGTGATAATTCTTGCTAATGCAAGGAAGAGGCTATAAATTTTTGGTCCCTTTAGAAATTCTGCTAATTTCAACATTTTCCCATACTTCGAACATGACATTGTGTACAAGCTGAGAAAAAAAAAAATCGACAGGAAGGGAGGAAGATTATCAATTTGATCAATTAGACAAGTGATTTTTGAGTTCTGACAGCTCAGAATGCTCAACTCTGAGATGAATGCCAAAACTTATCCTAAGTCAGAGGCAGTTCTATTTACACCTCAGGATGTGAAAAACATTTCCGCTTGTTACTGAGAATGTAACTTTCTTTGCAGCGTTCAGGAGACTAATAAATCAGCATTTGTAAGGTATTACAAGGTGCTATCTGAAAATTAAAGGTTCTTATTTTTCACCTTTTACAGGTACCTACTGAGAAGTCAGGAAGACTTACACTTCTTTTTTATTAAATTGGTGAGGATACTGTATGTATCTAAATTATAAATCTTGCTGTACTACTTTGTCACTTGGCAGTTCAGTGAAATAAGTAAATTATGAGTTTAGGAAAATGTTTAATACTGAGTGTGGATCTGTGTTTCAGAAAGTACTTTAAAATACAGAAAATTTATTTAATTTCAGAAAGTGCTCTTCTTTTTCTTCTTAATGGCAACCCCCTAAAATTTAAAAGCCTATAAAATCTATCATTACATGGAAAATTCAGAAAAGAGAGTAGCATAGTGCTTCTAAATACTGCACTGCTAATTAGATACTGGATGGCATAGCTACTGATTATTGACTTCTCTGTTCTTCATATACTCTAAGTGCTTAAATGATAACAGAAAATGTCACTGCTTTCCCTGAAGGCAGTTGGAAAATCTAATTTGTCTTATACAATCTTTCAGTGAAGCTAAAGACAATAAATTAGGAAGTCTATTTTTCTACTCTTCATGGACTCCTACTTGGGACTCCAGCTTCTTGCAAAGCAGCTATCAGTGAAGGCAACATTTTAAACTGGCAGTGCATATGCAAAATGGTAAAGGATATTAGTTAAATTTTACTTCAAGTGTACTCCTGATACAGAGCTGATTTGAAAAAAATACAAAATATAACCATATATGTATTAGGTATATTTCATGGATGTTGCAAGTCCTTTCTCCTTATTGAAATACTTCCCTCCCCCTGCCCCCAATGAAATCCAAATTCCACAGCAACCAGAAATTGAGTGTATTTCTTCCAGTGTAACATTTCCCTGAGCATCTATACCTAATTCAAAGTTATGAGATTTACATAGGTATGATGCCTTCTTAGTGAAGGATCCTTAAAGTTTTTCATATTATACAGCAAAATCTAAAATAATGACTGAAATGCAGCCTTTTCCAGGAACTGTGACTGTTATCTGTCAGTAAAAATAAAAATACAATCATTTACCTGTTTGTACTAAAAAGTATAGATAGCTGGACTTTTAATGGGAGTTTCATGGCCTGAAATATGATTCTCTTAGGGGTTGCAGAACCTCACAACTTGACAGCGGGAAGGCTTCCATGGCAACGTGTCACCAGGTTGAGCCAACAGCAAGGCTGTGCGTGTATTCCTATTAGGCACAGGCACAAACATGCCACATACACACACACAAGCCCACAGAACAGAGAGTCCCTCACCCAGGAAAAGTTAGAAAACGAGTTTAATGAGAAGGCAGGACAGACTGCGCTGATCAGGTGTAGGGCATGGCCGGACAAGTGTATTGACCAGCCCTGCAATTGTAAATGTGCAGTGAAATGTAAATAGGGTTTGTTTTGGGTTTTTTTTTTTTTGCCTCATAATTCACGTAAGAGACATGCAAGAAAATTGTAATTCATTTAACTCATGGCTGGCAATATAGCTTAAGCAGAGGATAACTGAAAACAAAGAATGCTAAAGAATTATGAAATAACAAAATTATTTTATCAGACCTTTGGAAGAATACCAAGGCTGGAATCTGAAGGATAATACGTTGCAGTGTCCTGCAATATTTGTAAAGTGTGGGACAGAAGAGGCTAATTGTGTGTGTGCAAAATTTGTATTTACCTTGCCCTGTTTGTTTTCTTTTTTTCATATTTATAATTCCACAATTTCAGGATGCTTTGTTCTACTTGGGGACTTTAACATTGCCATTATGTGTACAAAAAATAATTCTGTCCTTGAGTATCTCCTTGCTGTCAAATCAGACTGTGCAGATGTTATATAATTATTTGAAAGGCCACTTATACCCTAGGATTTGGTTTTTCCTGCCTCTACCGGGTGAGAGTAATTTTTTTGTAACTACTGAAGAAGCAAGAAAATTGTTTTTATTTCCTCCTAATGAAAAATATTCACTCTTAGGATTATATTATTCGTAATCAAAAATTCTTAAAATGTTAACACTTAGAAGCCTACTGAACACCAGAAAGTTTTCTGAAAATTTGTTGCTTAAAAACAGATACATGATTTAAAGGACAGTTTTGCGCTGATGCTTTCTACATTTTGTGCTATGTATGCATATATTCCTTTTCAGTATATGATCTAATAACTGTGACCATCCACACTGAGAAGTGTGCTCATAATTCATATGTCAAATTCCTATAGTTTTAGCAGGACTGCATTCTACTACTCATTTAAGAAGAAATACAACAATTAGTACTTAGTTAATCATTTAAATGTTGGCTGGCATATAGTATATGCAGAGGACAGTGAAAGAAAACAGAGACAAGGGAATTCTAACATAAGAAAATGCCTTTTAACAGAGCTTTGGAAGACTATCAAGACTGGAATAAAAAGGGTAAGGGATTACAGTTTTCTGCAATATTAATGTTTGGGGCAGAAGAGCCTTGTACTGTGTTTGTATGTGTGGGTGCAGCTGGTGACTTCAAAGTATGCAATGTGATGAGGAGTAAAAGTCAGGGAACAAAGAGTGAGAAGCTCTGGCACCATTCTGCTATTTTTCCAGGAGACAGAAGTTGTGGAGGGCTGAGTAAACAGGGGGAAGACTGGGGCAGTCCGTGGGAGCTGGCTGGAAAGAAAAGCTGAGATGTGCTACTCCTGCTGCATGAGGAGCCTGAGAAGGTTGCCAGTGAGATTCCCCCAAAATGGGAAGGACACTGAACTCCACCTGGCCAAAATTCAGGTTAATTATGAGCTTAGAGGGAAAGCAACCCCTCCATCGCTGCTCTTGCCTGTATTTCTATACTGATAGGTTTACATACATATATAGCACATGGTATGTAGGAAATTTTGGTATTTCATCGAGTTCTGTTAAAGTTCCCCGGTGAGTGCTGTCTGGTTCTGGTGACATGCTACCCTTTATTTTGTCTGTGTGTACTCTCTTCTATAGAAGGGTTCCCAAGTTAGGACCTCCGTGGTTTCTTCCTCAGAAAACCAATTCAAAGAATTCGCTTACCTTCTTTGCAATAATCTTGTCCTTTCTCAGTACTGTCTTTATACCATGAATATCAATTGGCATTATAGACATTTTAGCAGGCTCTTTCTGAGGTGTTTGAAGAAGGATTTAGAACTAGTTTTGATCCCTGTATCTAGTTGCTCCTCAATCTCTCTCTTTGCCCTTCTTAACTACATTTTAAAATTTAATCTGCTGAAGTTTAAGACCCTTTTTTAGTCTTCCTTTGGTTAAAATGTTAGTATTTTAAGGTTATCTTCTTATTTCTATCCCATGCATAGGATTCTAGCTTTTGAGTGGAAATGTTTCTGGGTGAATTGCTGTAAACCTTCCCTATTAAATGAAAATTCAGGACTTTAAAAAGAAAACAAAACCTCTCTAAAAGCACAAGACCAGCTCTTTACTTTGACAAGTATGTGAAAATTCATGTGAAATTTTATGAACAGAACCCCTCCCTAACCAAAAGAACTCTGGAAGTAGAAAAGTTTTGCAAAGAAGAAACAAACAAAATCTAAAAAGCCATGAGTACCTAAGCCTAAGACTAATGGCTTAGTTTAAAATACTTTTTATTAAAAAAATTCTCTTGAGGGAAAATAACTATAGAAAAAGCATATCGTGCAAGCCATAAGCTTCCTAAGTCACTTTCTGTGTATCGTGTCTTTTTCCCAACTTTACCTCCTTGAATTTTAAAATTCTAAACTTTTTTTAAACTGCACTTGCTAAAACATCCTAAGCTTATTTTTGTTCTTTTAACAATAAGTACAGTAAATAAATTACAGCACATTGTCCTTTTGTAGCATATCAAAGTTAGTATGGGCTGTTAAGTATTTTTCTTAATATACTTTAAATAATTTTTCAAGTAATCTGCTGTATACTGATACTCCCTTGCTTGTAGCTTCAGGTTGCTGAAAATTCTCAAGTTTATTACAGTTTATGCTTATATTTGTTACATGGTATAAATGTAATACTACATTAATACATCTATTGCCTGGAACGTTGTCGTAACTGTTTCCAATAGAATACCTTCTGAGCCAAAGGCATGAGTCAATGTCATATTCCTCCCCCTCCCATTTTATTTGTATATGCCTAGACAGACTGTCAGTTGACCTGGTATCTTTGCCGTGCACTGCATTAGTAGTCTGAGTTATGCAAAGTACTGCAGGAGAAGCAAAAATGCAGTGAATGGCCCTTTAAGACTGCAGAAACAGTAAGACAGACCTAACAGATGTAGCTGTGCTATTTTTATCACGTTAGAGACTGGTTTTTTTGAGCAGTGGATACATTTCAACATATTCACAGTAGGATATTCCTTATCTGAAGAGTTTGGGGCTCAAGCGTTCCAACAGTTTTGTAAAATAATAATGAACTAGATGGTGTTGATATGAATAATGCATGTTATGCTGGAGACAAAGCAAATTTCCTGGGTTTTATGGGACCCATATTGCTAATACTGATCCACTTGTACCAGAATAGGGAATTCTCTTTTCTGGAGTTGAAAAATCTGAGTTTCCATGCTGTCAGTGCTAGGAAATACACTGATAAGCTGTGCACAGGGAAAAGAATTGTACTGTTGTCAACTAGTCATAGTTGTGTCTGAAGACCAGGATTACCTGATTTCATCAAAGTGCATTGCAGGTCCAGGTACCTGTTTGTCTCAGTCTCCCTAAATGGAAAAAAGACAAAAGCACATTGAAAAAGTCATCAAACCATCAGAGTCAGGAGAATTACAGGAAGGGGGGGGAGGGAGGGGCAGGAAGAGAGTTCTTACAGGGTACAAAAAAGCCATAGTGCTTAAGTTCCAGGTTCTAGTCAAACTCCACACTCATCACACTGTATTAAACACCACGGCTTTTTGAAAATGTGTTGACCTTTGCAGTTTTAAGTTAAAAGGGTTTTATTAGGTTCTTCATAGATGCTGAAAGTTTATAAGAAGTTATGTGAAAGGATGGGAATATTGAATAAAGATGTCATGAGAAAGACCTGTGAAGCTCATTGGTTTTATTATCGTCAAATTATAGAGTACAATACTTAGACGACCAATGCATTTTATGGGAACATCGAGCACTTATGGGAATAGGGCAGAAAAGGTGAAAAATTGGGGGATACAATTGATTCTTAATTTAACCTTTGCTACATTATAAGTAGGTGAATTGAAGAAATGTTTACAAGTATTCCGAGTCCAAGCTCTGTAGTATAAAGTAAATAACTTTATTTCTTTTATTACTTCAGTACCCAAAATTATAAAACATACTTGGTAGAGAAATCAGCAGCTAAACTATTTTCTTAAAGAGACTTTGAGTGAGATCAATAGATAAATCTGTGGAATGGAGAAAATAGAATTACAGTACTACTGTATGAAATGAAAAATCCATTTTACTCAAGTGTTATTCTTTGTATTTTGTGTACTCATGCATGTTTGCAGGAAAGAGGGAGAATCATTGTCAAACCATTGGCAGCAGTTCCCTAGAGATTGCAAGGAACACCTTTTATGTTCTGAACAGTTGGGATTGGATGTCTAAGAAAAAGGAAAACAGAGAGAACACCTTATTAGTGTCATTTTCAGGGACCTAAAGGGAATGTATTAGAATGTTTTAATATGCTTAGGCATCCTAAATTTTCACATAAGGGGGGTTTTCTGTGCCAGTGCCACACCATTGTGTGAGTATGCAAAGGCTGCCTAGTGAATCCTGTGTTCCTTCCAGCATTTAGCAGCACAGGACCAAAGTACATTTGTGGATCATGTGTTGGAAACATCTGTAACTTTCTGAGCTGAGTATCTAGGAAAAGCAACTCTCAGCTGGAGAGCTGGAACTAAAGAGGGCTGATGACAAGAGATTTGCCAGATGGGAGAACTGCGACAAAAGAACAGCGAAGAAGCAACTATGAAGCAACTGTGATGTTCTTGGAGAAATGACCCATGCACAAAGGAAGGCATAGAAGAAATCAGGAAAATGTGGGAAGGCAATATCATGGATATAAAGGAGAAACTGATAGAGAACACAGCTGTAAAGAAAAGATTACTGTAACATGGGAGGCTGAGTTATATGAGAGTGAAGTTTGAATTTGGTTTGCTGGCCACTTGAAGTAATGTATATTTTTCTTTTCAGTGTAGTGTTTGTTGTTTTTTTTTTTCTTGGTGGTTTTTTTGTTTGTTTGTTTTCCCAAGACTTAAAGGCTAGGGCACAGCTGAGATGTCTCTGGAGCTTATTTGGGGTCTGACCATCTCAGAGAGCAGCAGTATGGCACATAGCTCTCCATTGCTCCAGGAGGAATCCATACAATGATTCACTACGCCTGGAAGAAATTATTACCGAATGAGGTAGGACAACAGTCAATGTTGTTTTACACTCTCAGTTTTTGTCATTATGGAATATGCTTTTCTGCCTGCTGGACTGCCATGTGACTAGATCACATTGCATTTCACCCACTTGTGTGAAAATGTTCAGAGTGTCACAATTGTGCCTTAAGCCTGAACGTTCATTGAGGCATGTATTGGTAATGAAAGCTAAGAATGTTGGAACATAAGAGGGACTGAAACCCCAGCGTGGTCTAGCAGGCTGCCTGTGCAGCTTTGGATACTGGAAGCTTGACCCTGTGATAGCCTTTGGCATCGAGCTGCAGTCTGTAGGAATGCAGCTGCTGAGGAACCCAGCAAACAAGCAAGCTAAAAAAAGCAAGGCAGGATTCTGCTGACTTTTTTTTTCTGAGGAACCTCATCAGAATCAAGCTGTCTCCATAAAATATTGAACTGGAAAACACCAGTAAAAACACACCTCCAAATTTTCCAACTGACTCTAAAAACCAGAATTATACTTCTAGTAAGTATAATTAAGTTGTGTTACTTAATAATTGTTTTGGTAACAAGAGCTCAAGGAAGATAAATGACCAACAGTTTATACATCAGAGCCAAGGCTGGTTGTCTGAACATCCTCTGCAAAGGATCACTTTAATTTTCTTTTCTTTAATTTTTTTTTTTCTGCAAATTTTGTCAAGCATAAAACTGAAACATAGGAGGAAGTGTGTCCTTTTTCCTCGAAATCCAGAACTGCACTGTCTTCAGGTGGTACCAGCTTGCTTGGGATGAGTTCACTCCAGTGCCCTAGATACTGAGGCTTAAAATATTTGGGTGAACTAATAATACCAATAACTAGAGCCCATAGATACAGGTTTATCTGTTTTATGAATATATACATACTAGATAGAAATCTAGGTATCTATTTAGATCTGTTGGATATAGTTAGAAGTATAGATAGATCTATAGCATTGTGGGAACTTCCTTGATCTAAGTGGGAGTATTAAAAGCTATAGTAAATCTTTTAATTCTGCCTACCTATTCTATTTTATAAAACTACTATTAGATTTCAACAGGAAAAAGCAAGAGGAAGGAATCTTTCGGACATGCATTTCTTTACAGAATTTGGGACATTAAGACTGAACTGTGTTGCGTAAGGAATTTAGAATTCATCAGGCTGGCCTTCATTCTGATAGACCTTACAAACTTAAATGGTACAAGTGTAAAACAATCCTCCGAGGTACTATGCACATAAAATCCAATTGTGAACACTTATCACAAAACATATGATATGTGTGTGCCACAGGTGAGAGACCACCAATTAGGCGAACTGCCTTCTAGATGGTGCAGTCTCTGATTTTGGATAATTGCTTGAAGTGATACAGTGAGGGCGGGGGGCAGGGGAGGAAGAAAGTGGAAAGCTTGCTGCAGGCTAGGTATATTAGCTAAAAAAGAGTACCCAAATCCTTTACAGTTTGCTTGCACTTTAATTTTAGGAAGCTAGTATTTGAGAGAATTCCTGATACTGAAACACTCATGGCAAACGCATGGTAGAACCAAGTTCTTTCACAACTGTGTTTAAAATGAGGAACTCAGCAGCAAATACACAGAACTTTCAGATTGCCTGAATGTGAAAGAAACATTATATATCTGTAGTATGCTTCATCATCATAACATGATTATGAGACTATAAAGACATGCATCTGTGTTTGTTTTAGTCCTCTGAGAGAGGATCTTGCTCTTCCTCTCATTGACTACTCAGAGCTGTGAAGTGAAACTGTCTGTAGGTGTGGATTTGAAAAGTCCCCTGCTGGAATAAGTGTAGTGGAGTGATCAAACAGCAGAGTGTCATTTTTTTCCCCTAATTTCTCAGTTTATTGGCTCTGATAGCGAGGCACGTCAAGTGTGAATGTGCATTGTGGAATTTGTGCTTTGTTGCATGAAAATTCTTACAGCTCTTGGTTACATAGCCAAAAACCAAAAAATGTTTAGAACCTGTCATAGAAGCAAACAAAGGGAAGAAATCCACTGGATAAGAAACAATCCTTAACTGCTTATACTGATGATATGCTTTAATGGACAGACAGAGAAACAAACTAATTTTTTTCCTCCTTACTCAGGTTCCGTTGTGTAGAAATGGCACTTGTAGAAGCTATTCAGTGCTATGAACAACCACTGCATGTAGGCTGGCTCTGTGCACTCTTTCTGTTTGAAATGTGCTGAAGTTTGTCTAGGGAGAGGTTCAAGGGCAGGCTAAATTTCTGCTTCTGCAGGGATATCCTGATCATGTCCCAGTAAAGGGTTTTAATGTCTTTACATTTTATGGAAGAAGCTGCACTACTGTTCTCTCCATTGGAGGAGGGAAGAGATGAGAACTGGCTTTTCGTCTCCACAGACTTCTACAGCATTCAGTTCTTTGGGCTGATATTAGGAATTGGATTTTCTTCTTCCCATCTCCCTAAGCAGAAGTAATCTGAGTGCTTCTCTTGTTTTCCTTGTCTGACAACTTTGAAGTAAAATTGTAAAAACAGAGCTGCACAATAATATAGTACAAAATTACCTATGTTCTCATTTTTGTCACTGGAAACATTTTTCCCGATGAGCCAATCTTCCTGTAATAGATATCAGTCAGAATATCTCTCACTCTATAGAGTTTAGAAGTAACTTTTGATTTTCAGAGTATACAGTACTTAGCAAACTGATCACAGTGTTTCACCAGAAATACCTTTCCTTCGTTCTGCAGAGCTTGCTGAGTACATCCTCTCAACGCGTGGATGGCAGCAGGGGGTGGTCAACAAGCCATGTGCTCATTTTCCCCTCCCTTTTTTTTTCTTTTGTTTTTGTTTTGATGAGAAAGCAGATGGAACATGATTTTCATCATATCCATATTGATTGGAATATGGATGTTCCTGTAAGCAAAAATCAGTGGGCCAAACTGTTCATAGGCAAAGTGCCATGGAAATGTTCTCTGAGAATATGATACAGTTGATATACAGAAAAGTGCTTGTGACTGGTATCCAGGGTACAGAGAACAAGTCTATAGCAAGCTTGTGTACGCCCTGACTTAAAGCTTGATCCTGATTTGCTAGCATTGTAGAGGGAGGATGCCATCTAAATGGGGAGCAAAGCGGAGACAGGGATAAAAGGTACATCATGTGACACAGAAGTGCATGGCACACGAACCAGTAATAAAGGAAATTATCTAAAGCTACTAGCTCCTTTACACCTATACTATATAATACAGAAATTTGTTCCCATATAGGAAGATTTCAATTTAACTAAGCACTGTGTGATGAACTACCTTTTTTTGTCAGCTCTGAATCTTGCACTAGCTGGTTTTGTTTGATGCCTTTTAGTCTTGTATTTGGAGAGGTAGTGAAAAATCAGATCCAATCCACTGTCTGCATGTTACTCATGATTTTGTAGACCTTAGTCATGTTTTTTTGATCTAAACCTCCTTAGTCGTTAAAGCAGCTCCATACGTTATTGTCATTTTCCACTCCTATATAATTTTTCCAAGATATGTAGCCTAGTCTTGTGCAGTGTATTTAATCTGGGGCAAACCATGAATTGTATAATGGTAGTCTCATTTTATTTCTCTGTTCCTAACCATAATTAATATCTTCATCTTGCTTTTTTTGATTGCTATTGAACAGTAAGCTGAAATTTTCAGAGAACAGTCAATTATAACCTTAATATTTAATTTCCTTAGGGGCAATGTTCAGCTTAGATCCCATTATTTTATATGTGGGATTAAGACAGTTTTACATACTGTGTATCCAATATACAGTTACCAGCATTGAATTTAGCTGTCTAGTCACTACATCCTGTAAGCCTTTTCTGCAATTTTTTACACTGTGTTTTCTACTCAAAATAACTTAATATTCTTGGTAACTTTGGCACCTTGCTATTCAGCCTCTTTCTTTTTTCCCCCCAAGTCATTTATGAAAAGTATAGTTTTTCTTCTTTTCTCCACTATGACTATTTATTCCCAACCTCTGTTCCCTGAGTTTTAGCCAAGTAATTGTCAATGCATGGACCTTCTCTGTTATTTCATGGATACTTAGATTCCTTAACATCTATTGTTAAGGGAACTTGTGAAAATCCATTTAGATGACCAAGATGACTCTGTCAGTCAGGTCTGTCTTGTCAACATGCTTGTTATTTCTTTCAGAGAACTTCAAGACTACTCGTGCAAAGGCATTTGGGAAGGTGAATTAGCTCATGTGACAGTTTTGTAAGCAACTTCAAATACATCCATGCTATTTCCAGGATTTGAATATTGTTATGTTATTATACAAGATTGTGTGCAAGTATAAACTAGATCTTGATGCTGATTCTGTGAGTCTCATCTGTAAATCCTGGAAAAGGTAGCAGCTCTATGGAAATACTAGCTAATTGCATAGTCAAAAACCAAGGAGTGAGAGGTGATGCTGACTCTGGCTTTTTCTATTTGTTGAGTTATTTTTTCTAATTGTAGATGTCAGGATGAGGTCAGCTTTATCTTTACAAAATGTTTCTATCTACAAATTTGCAAGTCTTAATTGCTTTAGCTAATTGATGTACCTTTGGGCCCAGTCCTGTCACTGCTGGTTTATAGGAAATGCTTTGTTCCACCAAGAGATCTGAGAGGGGCTTGACTTCAACAACCACAAGGCTTCCAAAAATTAACAGGGCGATAGGGAGAATACATGCTTTATGACATCCTGATTAAAAGAGTAAAAGTTCCTTTTTTGTACTCTATTAGAGGCTTGTAGTGGAAGAAACTTAGATAGCTCTTATGATTTCACTTTTTTTGCCGTAATACCAGTATGTCTGACGAATGGTCGTGAACTTTAGTTGTACAAGTATTGGAAGCACTATGGAAGCAAAATAGCAAAAGTATTGCAGTAGCTGTTTTTAAGTACTAGTTAATACACATTAGAATCAATGGTCATATATTTTTAGTATATTATTTGGGATAGATTTGGCCTGGCCTGGATAGAGTTTACTTCATTTTGACTTTCAGTATCCTTTCTGACTAATGTTAACACTGATCAGTTTCAGCACAAACCAATATGTACAGATTGTTATTAGGAATATCTATTAAGATGAAGGGTGTGGAGAGCTGAAAATGAACTTCTGAAGTAGAAGACTAAGGCTCCCTATCGGGAAAATAAGAAGTTTAATTTTACTTGTCATCTCTTGTTTGTGGTAACCTAACAAAGTACCGTAAGTATCTCTCCAGGCATCAGTGTAGGACAGAAGCACAGTACATTGTAGAAAGACATTATAGTTCACTTTTTTGTAGTGACTCCATGTCAGAACCACAAATGCTTCCATAAAATTAAAATCTTTTCACATAAGTTACCAGGAGATAAGCTCTAAGCCCAGACATGTATATCATGTTATATAGATACTTGTGTATTTGCCCTGGGACCTTAGCAAACTCTTTATTGGGAAGTGAAAGGGTGGACAGAGTCTGTTCTTTGTTCTTATTTAAAAAGTGCTTGGGAATCTTTGTTCCGCATAAGCTTACCAAAGAGAAGTAAAATGAGTTTTACTGTTTTATCTCATCTAGTATCTGTATCACTCTCATGTTTAAGCAGGCAGTAAAAGGCCTGGAACCCAATCATGCTGTTTTATTTTTTCCACTGCATTTTATAATTAGTTTCAAAAGTACAGAAATAATTAAGTGTTTTATGCAATTACTAAAGGGAAAATTGTAGACATTTTAAGGGAATAAAAGCTGCATTTCAGAAATAAGCAATTTAGAAAAGCTTATCTGCATGCACACATTTGTTTTCAAGATGGATCCTAACATGAAAGAAGGCTTTGTACTCTGCCCAGTCAGGAGTGTTGCTACTGTTTGATGGTCTGTGGTTTAGTAGAAAAAGGGTTAATTGTTGTGTTTTTGAGCACTTATAATAATATTGAATTATTTCAATGTTCCTGAGTATTTGCAAACACAAGAATTGCACATATGCTAATAAGTTAGTGAAAGCTTGTTTCATATACAGTAGAAAATTACATTTATTGAGCCTACTTTCTAACTGATCCTTTAATTTCCAATGAATGAATGCCACATTGAGTGTCTCTCTCTCTTATTTTAACCACTGCTCATAAAGAAAACTGTATTCTTTTACTGGACTAAAAAAGCAAAAGATCTAAGAAATGCTTCTCTCTGAGTGAAAGAATAAAATGCTATTGAAAATAATTATCTTGGGAAGATTCATAAGCCAGTTCTCTTTGTTCTTTTTGTCTTTTTTTTATTTTTTTATTCTCCAGCTAGTAATGTCTACCCCTAAAAGTAGTGAAAGATGTTGGTAAAATGAGTGTTATTAGAAGTCACAGTGGACAAGTTAGAGATTTTTTGACTGGCTAAAGTACAGTCTTTGAGACAACATATTTTCTACATAAGTCTCTTCTGTCGTAACAGCCTTTTCTAAAGCTGGCACAATCATACATCTATCCATGTATTTTAATAGTGCGCAGCCTTATAGTATGAGAGTGTCTCCTTAAGCTCCTTAAGCACAAATATTATATCTTGCTCTTGTAAGTTATGCACCTTTTGCCATTAAATCTACTATTTTCTATAGTAGGTTAAACTGTCTCTTTTCTAACAGTTACTATTTTAATTAATAGTTATCATATCTTGCAAAGCTTGCTAGTAAACTCTTGAACTTGCAAATTTCTGGTGTGCAGTGGCACTAGCATACATCATGCTGTTAAGTCATAGATACCATTAGCAGACAGACATTGCACTCCTATAGTTCTTTAAGTGTTTCTTTGCTTGATCCTGTATTGACTTTTCAAGAATGTCTGCCAGGTCCAATTGTTCAAGAAGGGGCATTAATTTAACCTCCATGTAAATTAATTTCTTGGCATGCCAGCAGTCTTGTGCTGATTCTTGTTTTCTTAGTCAGATATAAACAATATTTTACTAGATTTTCAGGATTCTGCACTTGTTCAGGGGTGAAGTTCCAAAACACTGGAGGTGCCTACTGTCCTTGGTACTTGCCCATACTATCCCACACAAGACCTGAAACACATTCAGGAGACATAGCAATAGGAACATGCTGGTTTGAACATCGCAAGGATATTCAAAATCCTCAAGAGCTATTGTAACTAGCCTGGAGGAGACGGGGAAGGTGAAGGAGAGGGGGAAAGTGTCCCCCCCTTGTCTCCCCCATAGATTGGCTCTCCGAGGAGAAAAGGTAAAGAGTGTAATTGTTAATAATTTCCGAGAGGTGGTTCCCGAAGTACAGAGATAATGGCAATCCTGAGTACAAATACCAGATTAGTCTCTTGACCTGTAATTTTATCATATCATAAGCCAGTGTTACACAGTACAGCAAAATGGTAACCTTAATCCAGCCCCCTGAGGTGATAAACAGCACTCCAGGGAACACATGCAGCAAGTAAGGTGTTACGTAAGACAACTCTGAGGACAAGCACAACAACTCTGAGAGCAAATAAATCAACATTGCGACCAGCGACTGTTAATCTAATATAATGAATGCTTATAGTAAATTTGTTTTAACACACTCTGGTCAGATCTGTTGTTATCTCAGCCCTTCGACCCCCCACCCCTTTTGGGTGCCAAAAAGGACTGTTGTGGTTTAACCTAGCAGGCAGCTAAACACCACACAGCCATTCTCTCACTCCCCCGCAGTGGGATAGGGGAAGGAATAAAAAAAAAAAAAAGGTAAAACTCATAGGTTGAGGTAAAGACAATTTAATAGCAATTGCTTACCACCTGCTGACCGATGCCCAGCCAGTTCCCGAGCAGTGGACTCCCCAGCCAACTTTACCCCTGAACATGATGTCATATGGTATGGAATATCCCTTTGGTCAGTTGGGGTCAGCTGTCCCAGCTGTGTCCCCTCCCAACTTCTTGTGCGCCCCCAGCCTACTCGCTGGTAGGGTGGGGTGAGAAGCAGGAAAAGGCCTTGACTCTGTAAGCACTGCTCAGCAGCAACTAAAACATCAGTGTGTTATAAACGTTATTCTCATCCTGAATCCAAAACACAGCACTATACCAGCTACTAGGAAGAAAATTAACTCTATCCCAGCCGAAACCAGGATGACACCC
>NW_009215280.1:20315-42746 GCF_000690835.1 Fulmarus glacialis
GAAACATCAGTATGTTATCAACATTATTCTCATCCTAAATCCAAAACACAGCACTTTACCAGTTACTAGGAAGAAAATTAACTCTATTCCAGCCAAAACCAGGACAACTTTTAGTTCCTGTCAGTGTCACTGTCAAACATTTTTTTTTTTTTTCAATATCCAGAAAACATCTGCTGAGTAGCAGCAGGTGTATGCATCCTTCCGTTTGGGAAAAGGTCCACAATAACCATTCTCTGAGTTTAGTTTTTCAGACAGCTCTGCAGAGTCTGTACAGAAGTTTAATCTAAACCATTTTTTCTATAACCTGTTTATGAGAATGCAGTGAGAAACACTGTCAAAATAAACATTGAAGAAGGTTAAAATTTAACATCTTTCGCTTCTTTTCCATCCATACTGCCCAATTTTAGAAGAAAATTAGAGTAGAAGTGTAATATTTATTATTGACAGATCTATTCTGAATGCTGCCTTTCACTGGTTTATGGTTTATCAATAGTTTGTTTAAATTATCCCAGTGTTTTTCTGAATATTGAACTTAAGCCAACTGGTCTACATTTCTGTGTCCTTCTTTTCTCCTTTTTTAAAAGTACCTTTCCTGTTTGCCATGATTTTTCAAAGACTACTACTAATGGCTCTGAGATTTCATTGGCAGTTTGATACAGTACTTTAAAATGAAGCCTGTCATGCCCAGTCCCTCTGAAAACATCTAATTTATCTAGATATGCTTCAACTTGTTCTCTCCTTATCCAGTACGTACCCCTTAGATACAGGCGTGAACAGTGAGAGCAACCAAATCATAGTTGACTTTTTAATGCAGATTGACAAACACGATACAATAAACACTTTTAATTTTTAAAGTGGGCTAGGACTTTGGTTTTAAAATGGATTAACAGCCTAAATTTAACCTCAGTTAATCCAGAAGAGATTTCTTAGAGCTAAAAACTGAAGTTAGTAATTAACCTAAATCATATCACCTCTGTTCCCCTTATACCACAATTCTTTTAACTTGGCAGAGGAGTTATGTACCACTCCTTGGCACATATTCAGATTTCGCATGTAGACTCAGTCTGAGAGCTATGTTTTTCCACGGTCTCAGTAGTAATGCTGTTTTGGATTTTTTTTCAATTGGTTGGATCAAATCTGTTTCATTTTTTGTTTTGTAAACTAGTATTCCTCTTCCTGTATCCATGAAATGGTTTTAGAATACTTCTTTGTAGCATACCAGAATTTGAAACATGTGACCTTGTGAGCATGAAACTGAATCTTTCCTGTCCTGAATCTTGCATCACTGTTCTCTGCAGGTAAAATGATAAAAGGCCAAAAAGTCCCTGCCCTTTTGTTTTATTAAAACTGGACTGCCATTTTGCAATCCTTTCTTAATGGGTATAAGCGTCTATGCAAGGTACTAAGCACTAGAGAATCAGTCTGTCACTTCTTAATCACATTCTAGTCTTACTGTTCCCTTGTACTCGTGTCTTGCCTGTGAGAAGTTATACTAACTTAGCTAACTTTAAAAACTTTTATTTTGATCAGGGCGGGGGGGTTAGCAAATATTCCCAGTTAGATGTAAAAAATCCTTATATAATTCAGCTTAAGTTCTTTTCCAAGCAATTTAGGCAAAGTCTATGAAAGTAAGAATATAACTTAAATAGTGTAGTCCACAAAATGTGCTTGCACCATTTTCAACTAAACTGTTTCAGAGTTTAATGAATACAGGTTTTTCAAAGACCACAAGATTTCTGAACCCTATCCTTGATATTTGATTAGTGTTGAATGATCTGAAAAAGAGGTGCTATTCATAGTGTGCAAAACTTGGCAGTTTTATACATTTTTTAAAAAAACTTTGATCTACTTGCTTTTGTGTTCATTGAATTTTGCTTTGTGTTTGGATTCAGCTGGATCCCAGAACTCCAAGCAAAATACTGGTTTCACCCAATTTCACACTGAAACCATGCAAAACCCACAAATTCTGACTGGTTTTGATGTGAAACCATAAAGTATCTTGGCCCAAGTTCATACAAAAAGTATGTGAACCTTTCAGTGAATGTGGGCTGGGTTCCCGGTTTGTAATGAAAATTTAAACCAAGTAGGTTTTTGTATGGCTTTGTATTTGTTGTACTTGTTTTGGTTAGAACCCATGTCAAAACATTTCCGATACCTTAAAACTAAGTTTGTTCTTCTGTTTGTAGCCTTCGATGTATGATTGCTTTTTCAGTAGAAACTGGAGGAAGCTGTTGAGCTGAAGCCCTTTGAAGGGAGACTGCTGGCAGAATGTTTCCTGTTGATATCCTGATCCACAGTAACCGATTCTCTCTTTCCTCATCAGTCCTTTTGCTTCAGCATTCATCTTTGTTCATGATTTCATAGCAAAAAGAAATAGTTGGACCCTGGATATTCTACTGTGGTTTTGGTTCAGCTGTTAGCTGGGTCATATCCCACACACTGACGGTTCAAGGTTCTAGTTATAAATTCCTATTTATTTTGGGTCCAGTATTTTAATAACTAAAATCTTCTTTCTACTGTTATAAATGTATGATTATTAATCCTGGATGGAGAATTATTTTGATGGAGGGTGGACATGTTTACTTTTGTGAAGAAGGTAGTAGAATGAAGGGCTTTGATTTAATCACTGTTTTGTGATCCAAACAGTGTGAGATCTTGCATACAATTTCTAAGTAAGGCAATAGCTACAGGTAGTTTCATCAGTGAAAAAACATAATCCCATTCTATATAGAAACCAATACTCTAAGAAGATAGGCAATTATAGAATCATTATCTACATGGCCCTCTTATTTTTTCATGTACTGAGATCTACAAAGATTCAGCTGATGGTGAAATATGTTGTTGTCTTTATTGTTCGCTTTTAAATCTATGGTAGTATTACATTCCAACCTAAATACTTATGTTGGGAGTCCTATAGACAACTGGGCCAATCTCCACACTATGCTTATCACAAATTTTGTGGTACTGGAATTTGATTAATTTGAGTGAGGCTTCCAAAACTTCTAACTTTATTCGGTTCATAAAAGCAGATAGTTGTTTTACCTTGCAATACCAGTAATTTCTCCTAGACTCAGAACAGATTTCTCTTTTTTTCAGTTATTAGGGATTTTTTGCAAGTTCCTATTGAACTGAAAATAAGTTAAAATGACATGTATTTGTTATGAAAAAAAATCTGTTCTTTGTATTTAGGAAAAGCTCTTCTCAAAGCTATCACTAATGGCAGTTGAAGCTGGGTGAGGGCTGTAAGACTTGACACTTTTAGTGCTTTTCAGCTCCAGAAATCCCCAAATACGTTAGAAGTTTAACTGTCCGTGAGCAATCCTTAGCTCATAGAGAAGATTCTCAGTGGTTATTATCCACCTTAACTAGTCCCTTCACTTCGAGAAGCATAGCAAGGCCTGGCACTTTGCTTTTTCTATACACTATAGCAAGGTAATTGCACCTGGCTCAGCCCACACCTCAGAAGTGGGGAAAAAATGGGGAATGGGTTAGATTCAGCACATCACAGGCACCCATGGAAGACAGTGCTGTAAGGAGCAGTGAGTGCCCTGTGGGAAAGAGGACTTTTGCTACAGCAACTGCGTTCCAGGCCAAGTCTGTAACAAGGCAGAACCAGCAGGGAGCTTTGGGGTGCCATGGATGTCATGCTTTGTCTTGCTGGACATCTCAAGCCTCCTAAGATGGAATGAGAGAGAAGCATTGCTGGAGATCATGAGTTCCCAACTGTAGTCAGGGAAATGCAGAAAATGTCTTGTATGAATTTAATGGGGGATATATAATTTGAGGACTCTTATTTTACTTAGCACTGCTGGAACACGTCTCATAGTTTCCAGTCTATCTTTTGTCTCATCTTACTCTTAGATTGTGCACTGCTTGGGGAGGAGGCAACCTCGGTGTCTTGTTTCTACTGTACCAAGTACAAAGGATCTCAATCTGTTACCCGTTCCACACATCAATTTGTAATCACATAGTAATTCTTGCATGTGTCCCTGAAGCTCAGCGAAACAAGGAGTAAGCTTAAAAGCACACAGCAATGCTTTCTAATGGTTTGAAACAAGCAGTGGTGAACACTTTCCTCAGCTGTCCGTAAAACCTGCTTGTCTTTAAGTCTCTTAGCGAAAAGAAAGTCAGTGTTTTCTTCTTGTATTTACCCTTTCCACTGGCCACAATGGAACTGCTTTTGAAATAGTTTTCTGAGCCTTGTCCATTTGCTCAGAGTATTTTATCTCCTAGAAGATCAATTCATTATATACTGAATGGAATTGCTGGTGACTTGGTTAATACGAAAGCCTAATCCACTATTAGTTGTTCTAGAAAAAACTTGTTCTTTGTTGAATGATACAGCAGGCTATCTCGTAATTAAATCACAGTAATTATGTCAAAGGTTTTACTCAAGAAGAAAAAGTTACATTTAGTTGTCACATGCTTTCAGGAAAATATACTGTGTGTGTGCGCTAAAAAAAAATTGGCATAAAAAAAATGCCATCAGATATGTGAAAACAACATTAACTCCGCCATTCATTAGACTTGCTGGATCCAAATACACCGATATATGCACTGAGCGATAAAACTGTGTATTTGTGGCATGTCAGTATGGGTTTGTCATAACTAAACCTAATCTGAAACAGAGTCTGATATTCCTGTTGGGTAAGGAGAACTGAAGAAATGAGTGCTATCTGTATGTCTGTCTCTGTCTTTGTCATCAAAGTGCTGCGTGACCTTGGGCAAGTCACCCCATTTGTGTGTTAGTTTCCGTATTTATATCAAGAGGATTATGTTACTCAGAAGTCTTTATAAAGGGCTGTGATGAAACACACACTTAGAGCTAAATCATTGTTATTGCTGTTTGTAAGAGGTGAGAGTTTCAAATGTGGACTCTATTTATTACATAGCAATGGAGTTTGGAGTAGCATGTAATTTGGAATTGTAAAGAATGTCTAGCAGATAATCTTCCTCCTCTCTACCAGCAGGACAGATTTCATATCCTTTCCCTTTTTTGATGAATGCCAAGATTACTCTTCAGTGCCATTCATGAAGATAATTTCCACAGGTTTTGGTTGCTTACAGTAGTTCTTTGGGTGATACTGGTTTTTTGCTACTGTTCTACTAAACTTTTCAGTGTTACTAGTAAGTCTGTCTATAAGAACACTTTGTTCTAATTGAACTCTCATTCTTATATAACATCATTTACACATATATTTAGGTCATCATTGGAGTGTATATGGTTACTTTTCTTCCCGTATATCAGAATGCTGACCCTGCTCCAGGTTCTGTTTTCCACAGGTGGTTCTGTAGTGCTCTGTTCTAAATCCTTTCTAATTTATCTGCTTGCTTGTAATACATGCAGTTCTCCAGTAGAGATCTTATCAGTAAAGTATATAGAGAGTTTAAATGCTGTTTTTAATAAGTGAGATCTAATCTCTAATCCTATGATATTGTTTACAGTGGGCTAAATCACACCTAACTACTAGCACTATGGTAAACAGTTGTAGCAGAAATCAAGGGTGTTCTCCTTGGACATTATTTTGCTCCTGCAGAGAGAAGGAATGTAGAGGAAAGTAAACACAACATTTTCAGCTCCACTGCATCAAAAATGTATTGTTTCATTTTCACGTAGTTTAGATTGAATTCCAGGAATTTCCTATTCCTTTTTTGACCTAGGTTTTAGAAGGAAGACAAAGGATGATGGAAATAGCAAAGTACTCATCTATGTCAATATCATCAAAATATAGATTTGCTTTTGCTGACTGACTCCACTAGCTCTTGCTCAGACCTGTGGGAACTGTGGTTCTTTACACTTCCCTTGTGAGTGCATTTTTCAACACTCTCCCTATAGCATTTGTTATAGAGAAGCCCTGTAACTTGTTCCCACCTGCATTATCTTTTGCTGCTCAAGTGATATTGTCAAGGGGAGACCTAAAGTAGCCAAACTGGTTCCTCTACTCATGTCACCTACTTTGGTAGAACTCCTCAGTATTTTATGTAAGTGAGAACTGTCCTACAAGCTGTAGTGAATGACTTCTGCAAGGAGGTGGAGGCAGAGGTAAATTTCATCCCTTTCAAAACTACATTTTCTTTTCCTGTACTGGCACAGAAGGATGCATGCACATGCAGTATTCACTGAGGCTGCACAGAATTGTTAAGCTTACTGTATACTATATCCCATATTTCCAGCATCCCTTTCTGCTGTACTTGTGTTCCCTGAATGAATATTTACAGTTTGGTGGTTGGTTTTTTGTTTTTTTTTTTTCCTTTCTGAAATACTGTCATGAGCTTGGATGCTCATTTTGTATAATACGATACAGCAGTGACACTCATTGCTGAACCAAGATAAAATATAAAATTTTCTAGTAAGCAGTATTTGGTGGTGCTCCGATTAAAGTACACAAATATGTAGGAGGGGTGGTCTCTTGTAAGAGAGTAGTGGTAATCAGCCAGGTTAATTTTATTAAAACAAAAAATTTAGTTGCCAAAATCCTTATCTGTATTCATCCAGTATCACATTTACTGCTTCTAGCATCTAAAATTTAAGTCAAGTTTGAAACCACATTCACTTAGCTAAATTCTCTCCAGAAACTTTTGATTCTTTAGATAATTCTTTACTTATCCATGGCTTCCTATAGCTACACTTTTTAAAGGCACCCTGAGCATTCTACTGTACATAGTATGTGAACAAACCAAAAGCAAGTAAAAGTTTAGTGATAATTATGCCAATCATCTTTAGTAGCACTTAATAGTTACTATTCTTCTGTTGTTATTTATCTAATGGGAACTGTTCAGTTAGACTCACAGTATGTAATATGATTTAGATATTCAACAAAATATCAGAAAAATCACAGCACACCTTCAGTGTGTACTTTAATGTAACACAGCTATAGTATGATGGTGAGTTCTCTTGAGATTGCCACTTCCTGGAGCAATATACTGTAATTAAAGAACTAAATTATAACCAATCTGAAGGAGGTAATAGTGAGTTATCTTGAAGTAGTATAAACTAAAACCAGTCACGCTGAGAAACTAATAGGCTGAACCAAAAATGATTATCTGCTACTAATTAAGATGACATGGAGACATACAATTACAAACTAATTGCTAATGGACTTTTCCTTTTCTTTTAGAAAGGTCTTGATGCAGTTCATTAAAACTGTGATTTTGTTGTTGAATGTTTATTTGCACTTTGTTAATATATAGTGTTAAAGATATTTAAAGCTTTAAATCTGGCACACCATGATACTTTGTTTATTTCATGCTAAATTTAATTGCACATGCAGTGTATGTCAGTTATAGGACAGAAGTTTTGCTAATGAGTTGGCCAATATGTTGAATTCACTCACTTATTTAAAGTGGTGAATTAAGTTTAGAATTCTCGTTGCCAGCTTTACTCAGAACAGTAGCTAATTAAAACTTGGCAGTAGAACTATGAGTGAAACATTGGCATGATATCCCTCAAAAAGCAATAAAGGAGTATACGACATAATAAAAGGTGGTGTTGCTTGCATTAGCAATTAAGTCTTAATTCTTTGTCAGTTTTGATTGTTGTATTGAACTTGTACTCTTAGTGACGTTAGTTATCATACACATATTTTCCTATAAAACAAAGACTTTCTGACTTATCCTCTGTCATAAAATGTTTGAATGCATTTATTGTGGCAGATGACCATACTTCATGTTCCATGGATGTTTACACATGAAGATGAAATATTTCCCAAATGGTGAATGGCATTTCATAGCTTTTATCTTTTAGAGGGGTAGGGAGATTTTGATTCTATCAGCTTCATCTGGTTGATTTTGCAAAAAATAAGAGACTCATTTCTTCATGTGCATAAGCTGCTTTAATTATTATCCATCTAAAGTTTTCCAGGGCTATAGCAAAAATCCTCAAATATTGGTACAGACACACACTGTTACCTGATACTGACTGAAATTACTGTAAAACAGTTGTTTTCTAGGCAGCATACACAAAGAATTCAAGTATAACCCCAGAAATTATAGAAGTCTGTCAGTGGCGTTATCTGTTGTGGTGCACAGATTCCAGGGTAACTGTGTTTACAGAGTTAGAGCACATTCTTGGCATTTCTGGAAACAAATGAACATTTGTGAGCATTTTTTATCATAAAAAGACATCCAAAGTAGCACATGTTAACTGCAGCTCAAAAATCACAAAACTGTCAGTCAGAAAGGATCATGTGTCTCAATTTTATTTAGAAAATTTAAGAAATTAGAAATTCAGAATTTAAAAAAATCTAATTTTCTCTGTCTTACTGTTTTAAAATAGAGAATTGAAACTTATTTCCTCAGTTGCTGTTCATGAGGGAAAGATTCATATATATATATATATATATATAGTCAAACATAATATATGAATGCATTCTTAAATTAAAAAAGCTTGTTTTGGGTGGTTGGAATTTTCAGTCCATAAGGTGAAATATTTCAGCGCTCTCTGTGGCAAGTGAGATGGTACAATCTGGCTAAGAGAACCATTTTAAACAGCAGCAGCATACAAAATTCATGTACCGCAAGCATAATTTTGAATCATATTGTTTTGTTTGAAATCCATATGTTCTGCCAATGCCAGTAACAGCAGCAAGCTCTGCCTTTCAACAGGGAAGTAAATAACAGTAATGATAATGCTAATAGTATTTCAGCATCTGTTCTTAGGCACTGCATCATATTGTCTTAAGAAACCTGAGGCCCAATTCTTTGCAGGTAAAAATCAGGAAATGTCAGAGAAATGTTTCCTATTCACTATGCCTCCTGTTTGCATATTGTGTCTCTGGATAATCTAGGAAATAAAAATTCAGACATTTATATTCCTTTTCTGACAGATAAAGTAATTTTTGAAGAACGCACGTGGTGTGACAGTGTGTGAAACCATGTGCAGTTTCTGCTTCTCCAGTTCTCTCAAAGGGACATTTGTCTTGGTCTTCCACTTTTTTTGTCCTCAGCTAGTAAGTGCTGTCTTTGTAAGCATATATCTCAGGGCACATGTATATTGCATGGTGTAATCCTTCCTGGCAGTGGGAAGGACTATAGTGCTTGATCTAACATTTAAATTTTAAGTTCTTTGATCCTCAAAAGGAATAAACAAAATGGTATCCTGAGAAAAAACAATGCATAGGGCACTATAAGAAGAGAATAGATATGAAGTGATATCTTTGAAAAAATAAATATTATGATATTTAAAAGACTGTCCTGAATAGTCTTCTTTTAGGGCCTTGCTGTTTCAAGAACCTTAAATGATTATGAAAATCCTGTTCCATTAGAGCTATTGATTGATGTTCAGCAATGTACTCTAAATGAATGTGTGCAGAGACCTGTTTCCTTTTACAATTTTCTACTTACATGATTTAGTATTCAAATAAGTTATATAGGTTTTTTTCTCTTTTATTTTGTTCATCAGATAGCTCTTCTGTCTCTCCACTTATCCTTTGACTACCTCTTCACTCATTATTCTCTCATCAAAGACTTCTTAAGGACTGTCCTTGTCTATATTCTCTGCATGTTTATTTTACCTTTTTGTAGCATAAAATGGTATGGCTAACGTGTTGGTACCTTGCTGACCATCTTTTTAATATCTGATCATCCCTTGTTCATGCAAGCATATATGTCCAACACCTCTCCCTAAAAATCTCACCACAGTGAAGAAGTGGGTTTTCTTTCCAAAATATAGCTATTCAATGAAGGTTTTGTGATCTGTTCTTGAAATAACTGGTTATATTGTTCAATCACTGGTTTTCCTTTTCTTTCTCTTATTTCACTTTTTGCTTTTTTTTGTCTTTGTTTTCTTACTTGTCTGTCAAGCACAGTCATAAATATTAATCTTGCATGTTTATATAACCTTTTAAATAAAAAATGTTTCTACTGTTCTAGAGTAAATACCGGTACTGCACAGTTGTGAAACTGTCTATTGGAGAAAAATAATCTGAGAAACAAAATTTATACAATCATACAATCATTGAGATTGGATGGGACCTCTGAAGATCATTTAGATGATACACCTTTTTATATTAATTCGACTTTGAGAAGTATATGTTATTTCTTATAAAGTATGAAAATAAATCAGTCCCAAAGGGTAGCTATTTTATGTTTATAGCTACTTTATGTTTATAGCTATTGTATGTTTATAGCTATTGTATGTTTATAGCTATTGTATGTTTATATAGCCAATAGTAGACAGATTAAATCTAAGTATGCACTGAAGCAGTTACTGTTACGAATTCAGTATCAGTCAGTGAGAAGAAGATAGGCTCACAATAGATATTTTACCCTTAGGTGCACTATAGAAAAAAAATAGATGAGGGTTATCTTAACTTTGTCTTGACAGAAAGACTGAAAGAAGTAATGGTTGATAATAAATAGATTATCAGCTTATTTGCTGCCTTTATGAAGAAGAAAAAAAAAATAGGTTTTTAACATTTAGGATATGTCTATCAGAGTCTCAGATTCATGTTTTCAGAGAAATATGGCTTTGCTAGAATATGCTGTTTTGTTAAAATGTACGAGCTAGATGTGTTTTTATTTTGAAAAGGGGGTGTGAGAAAGGTAGTAGCCTGGTTTTTGGTCAAAGATTTCCATATTCAAGTCCTTACTGTGTTTGATCCAAAATCCAAATCATGGCATGAAAAATTCATGCTAAACAGGGACTTAAACCTACAAAAGACTGTAGGCTAATTTAAAAGGAGGCTCATCCTGATCAGGAGTCAGGGGTTTGAAGTGAGTGAGATGAGACGGACTACTAGGAGAATGAGGTAGAACACTGGTAGAGTCTGATGTCGGAGACCATTTGTCATCTGCGACCATTTCACGTGCCTGTGGCTGTCTCGGGAGAGCGCGGAAAAGGCCCGGCTCTTAGTCTTTTTGCCTTAATCACACACATAGTCTAATTGGGGGGGTAAAAATATATAGACAGATGGTCTAATCAGAGTCAATTGATGTTGATGTCAATTGATTCAACTGTTGAGCAAGAGATGCTGAGAAATTTAGAAAGCTAAAGGAACACTCCCACTTCCATGGAAAGAGTTACACGCTAGATTAGAAAGTCATGCTCTCTCTTTTGAAGCTTGGAAAAGATGGTGCAGTTTTTGGGTTTTAATGGAAAATGGTGACAGTGTTATTACCCTATGGCTTACAGTGGCGTCAGAAAAAAGAGGCTTGGAAAAAGGTGGGATTTGAGTTGTTCCCTGGTTTTCCTTGTTTCCTGGTAACTAGCTGAAGGCAGCTCTGTGCTTCATATAATGACTGTAGCTGACTCCTTGCCCAGTGTTTGAAATATTCTTATATGCTGTACAAAAAGACTAAGTAACTAACACAGGGCTCTGGGTTCTGCTGCAGTGCCTGGGTGACTTTTTTAGGATCTGAGGTTTTTTTTTTTTTTTTTTTTTTTTTTTTACCATAAAGACCAAGTGTTAGTGTAACTGTGCCCCTGCTGAAGTCAACTGCAATTTTCCTACTGGCTTCAGGAAACGTAATGTCTCTGAAAATTCCTTTCCTATGATGTTACTGTTGATGTTATATTGAGTAGTATTTGAAGGTGAATATATTAATCCAAATATGCCATCAGTTTTGTGTTGTCAAAATACGTGAAGAGAAAGGGAGAATTTGTCAGTGTATATTAACTTACTTTTACATATATAAACCAAAACATTTTACCTTCTGTATCTGTTTTGAAAAATTCAAACTGCTGATCCCAAGATTGCTGTCAAATTCTAGCAGCCTCAGTGCATATTCAAATGTAGATGTTCGTGATCAGGAGTGGATTTGTGTGCCTGAAAACTAGGTCAGCTATCTCACATTATGCAAAACTTTCCAGCTATTGTATAGAGAAACTAATCAATAGAGGATGAGCTTCAATAAACTGAAGTTCCTTATATATCTCAGAAAAGCAATTAATCCTAGCTGATGCTACTCCCTCTCAGTTTATTGTGTCATAATACAACAGAATAAAATCTTTCAGGATACCTCCCCTGTTACTCCCATCTGTAACGCTGGCTGTGTTCAGACCGTATGTATTTCACTGCAGAAGTAACCAAAGTCAATGATGCTTTGCATCTTATTTTGTTGCTCACTACTCTGTTTATGTTTCTGCTTGATTGTTTCACTCTTAAAAAAAAAAGGAATATTTTTGGCCTTTGTCTGAATTGTCCAATATTTCAAAGGAAGCTTCAAAGCAAGAAATGTACATTTGCCAAGCGTAAATTATTGAAGCTCACAGCTTGATTAGGTGCCAGTGTCGGGGGCATGGAATATTAATCTCTATAGTTTACTTCTTTCCTGTTGCCTAATGGGTTTCATTCACACCACTCTGCTCCTGAGGGAAAGATTAGTTCTCATTGCAGTAAATGCAATTCTCCTGGGCTTTTCAGTGATTGTAGAACCTGTGTAAGCCTATTCTCTATCCTTAAGTTTTACTTCTCCACAGTCATAAGTTTGGTTTATAAGCAAATTAACAAAGGATAATAGATGCCCCAGCCCATGTGCAAAAAAAAAAAAAAAATGCAGATTATTATATGTAGCCCCACTGGTCACTGCTATTGAGGACTTTCCAGGATTCTTTATATAAAGTGTATAAGCATCTATAGTGACAATGATTCACCTTGATCAAACATGATAAGCCACTGTTCTGACACCAAGAGGTTAAGATCAGAAGCTTAAGATTTGGAGTTGTGTGTGGATATTAGCAATACTGTGTGGAACAAAGAGGTTCCCATATGGGCTGTGAAAGACTAAGTGAAACATAGTGGGATCCAAACCAGCCATCACACCGAGCAATTGAAAGTTTTCATTCCCACTTCTACAGCTAATCAAAAGGAAACACGAAGGAAAAAATCCATGTTAAATCCATATTCAGAGGTGAACGAAAACCTCTCCCTCTAGTCAGGCTAGCTACCACAAACTTTCTTTCAGAAAGCTGAGCAGGATTTATTACTTTATTTTTGAAAAAGGAAATGTGCTAATTCTGCAGCCGTCCTGATTGAAAAAAAAAAATCTAATGATTAATGACAGGCTTGGCTTAATTCTCTTTTTCTGGCTAAAATTGTGATCTCTGCCATTTTTCTGTCTTATATAGTTTACAAAAATCAACCAACATATCAAATGGGGAACGGAACCTTTAGAGTAAGAGTTACTGCATAGATAAATGAACACCAGAATGCAGAATATCTCTTGAGCTCAGCTATGTTGATTTCTTTCCAATGTAATGGGACAGGTTCAGCTTGATAAACGAGCAATGGTGTTTTAATTAAAATAAATACAAATTGAATGGATTTGTATAGAAGCTAGTCTTGAAGCTACTCGACCCTACCAAGGTTATGGCAGTTTGGGATGCGCTCAGAAGCATAATTATAGGCTGTAGGAAGCTTTGAAGTGAAAAATATAAGATGATCTAAAAAGTCCAGGCACTTCCATGGCTAAGCAGCCACTGATGGGAAGTTTACAGAATCACAGGGGGTTTTTTGGGGTGGTGGTGGTGGTGCCCAAGGTCCGCTTAAGTATGTGCTTTTTTGAAGTTATTTACCTGCCATCCTTTATTCAGAATCTCATGTAAATTGTAAAGTTAAAGAAGAAAAATATTTAAGAGAAAATGACAAAAGAAGAGGTGGGGCAACAGACTAGTCACAAAAGGTGATGGAGTTTATCGTTGCTAAAGTTTAAAAGGAGGCTGAATAAAGCATCAGTAATAGGGATGCAGTTATGCTCTGCAGAATGCATTGACTAGGAAAAACTGCTGGTATTTTCTTACTCTGCAGCTGTCTAATCTTATGGTTTATCCTTGAATTTTTCTGTCTGTGACATCAACCCATTTGTCATTGCTACTTCTACTTCTTCTTGTCATCATTTGTGAACCTTCTTTCAGAATCAGTCTTGAATTTTGCATTGGTTTTAACCCTTTCCTTTGTTCCTTTTCTCACATCATTCTGTTGTCCAGATGGCATGCAATTAGCTTTGATACATAGCTAAATTATGCTAATATTAATTTTTTCTATGTCATCTGAAGTAGCAAATGTTGCCATCCTCAGTGTACTTGCTGAGCTTCCATGGCACTTCTATGTGATGTTGCACTTCAAAAGCTTCAATCATTTCCTCATCTTCTGCCATCTGGATTCATTTTACTGACCTAATTTGACACTATATCAAATCCCTCAGTCCCAAATGCTTCTTTATCATATGAACACAAGACAGACTTTTGCCATTATTTTCCAGATGATATTCCTGCCCTCAGATCCTGAAAATTAAGTAGCAGGATTGACTGTGTCTCCTTGTATTCATAATTAAGTTGGAAAATGGCTGATGTTAAAAGTGATTGGGTTTTTTAGTTTCTTTCGTTTAGTATCTAGTTCAAAATTAAGTACCAGTATTACCTCTTGAAACTAACTCACTTTTCCAGCAGGTAAAATAAGTAGATCTCCTTGATTTTTCCATTCATTACAACTCATTAATGAGGCTATAATTAAGCATTACTATTCATAGCATTATTTTTGATCAGTAAGAATAGGAGAAAGGGTATAGTATGTGTAGTATTACAGAATGTGTCCATTTAGAGACAAAATTATTGTGAATTATATACGTGACATGCTTTACCTACTCTTATATTTGGAGGTGTATATTACTGTCTTGTATTAATTTTGCTTTATTATGTTGTATTGCTGTAACTGTAATTGTCTGTAAAAGTGAGATTGCTTTGAACCAAATACCTAGATCCAAATTCTTCTGGCCATTAAATAGGTTGTGAGTCTGAGTCCGGTTACAAACCAAATACTTGTCCTATATACACCAACAAATGTATCCTATAACTGCACACTTAATTGGCCTACCTGAAAAAAAAAAAAAGAATAATCTATTTGCATTGTTCACTTAGCAAGTAGTTCAAATAACACATTAGAAACAAGCCTCTGCTCATTAACTCAGGTAAGACCTTTGAACTTTAAACAGAGCTCTCTTCCATAGGATATTGCTGTAGCAGTTGATTATGAATTATAGCTAGTTCTGATCCGGAGAATCAGTATCATACAGTGGGAGTGCAAGAAAGGGAGATATGACAATAGTTTTCAGAGCAGCAATCTAATAGAGCCATGATTACATTTAAGGAGCTTGGATACTCTTTGCAGAAGCTGATAATGGTTGGGGAAAAAAACAGGTTGACAACAATTTTTTAGCAATCTTTTTATTTTTTGAAGACTACTTCACTTTGATAGCTTCCAATAGCTTCTCGTGAAAAAAAAATGAATTAGGGAGAGGAAGAAATTTAATGAAATCTGATGTGCTACAACAAACTGTTTGGTTTTTTTTTTCTTTCTCCGTGGTTTCTTTGCAAGTATTTCTCTCTCTTTTTTTCAAGCAAAAAGTATTCTAAGCTTCACAAGCATTTGGTCTGCTGTTACAATTGAAAGGAAACACCTTTTTTTTCCTTATTTTCTTTTTTTTTCCCCCTGTTTTGGAGATCATATGGAAAAATCCTAACTTAGACATGAGCACACCTTGTGATATGATCACTATGGGATGGACTAAAATGCAGAGCAAGCGTTGGTGTTTGGAGCTAGGGTTTGGCTGGGATTTTTGCTGACTCCTTCCAATAGAAATGCTGTGGTGTCTTTAATGTGTAGAGAAACCCACTGCTGCAGATTGTATTAGGGAAATGCAAGAGGTGGATGGTCAGAGACTGAACAGAATCATATTTGAATCCAGAATAATCTTTCTTTCTACAGAATTTACTCTTCACGTATGCCATGTGATGACAGTTCGAATCTTGACATTTTCCTCATACTGATGTTATCTGTAGAGGGACTGACCTTGTAATTATGTGGTCCTCAGCAGCCTGCTTACAAAGTTGAGCATTTTTGCCCTAAGGACAAGAGAGCAGGCCCTGGATAGTACTGACAGAAGGCAGAGGTGAAGAGGAAAGAGACAGATCCAAAACATAGATCTGAGGGAAGATCTGGGCTTGCTGGTTTTGTGGCAAGGGTGAGGAACTTAGCTGCTATTTCTGGGAGGTGTTCCATGGAACCATGACTACTCCTTCTTAGTAGTATCAATTCTTGCTTTCCAGAGCTCTGGTGTGGGAAAAACCTTTAAGAAAGCCAAGCAGTTCTTCAGTCCACTTTCTTGGTCGTCTTTCTCAGCAGTCTTGGCTCATTATTTGCCAGTGGTTCTAGGAAATGCCATTTTAAGTTCTCGTGTCAATGATGATTAAAAAAGAGACAAGCAAACAAAAAATCCCCATTACCTTCCAAGGTATTGGTATTGAATCATTTAAACAAGTGAAAGGGACTTTGATATGTAGGAATGACAGCAAGTCTCTTACTTTCTTTTACTATCTCTGCATTTTGGCTGATATTGTAACATTGCAAAATCAGTACCTGAAGTTGCATGCAAGATACAGAAAAATTAATATAAACATTGTGATCTGAGGTAACTGAAATATTATAAGAAAAGTTATTAGCTGTGTGATTTTAAATGTAGAAAAAAAGGTTATAATTCATGAAAAAGCCATGAAAGTGGCACAATGTACCTTATAGTGAAAGTAGGGTATTTCTTATGCATACCAAGAACCAGATAATATGTTTTAAATCCATACCTTAGCTAGCTGGTAAACAATGTGCTTGTATAGCTATACCCTTTGATTCAATTGGTCCCAAATCATAGCCAAAGACTACGAACCTCTGGAACCAAGTATTTCCTAAAATGGCATTACACATTGAAATACAATGGTAATGACCCCCACCTTCACAAATGTGTAACTGTGTGTGTGTTTCTGTGTATACTTTACAATTGTTCTGTTCTCTTTTAGGGGGTTTCTAAAAGTTTTGAACAGTAACAGATTGAATATTGTACTGGCAACTCTCCAGATGCCTGAGGGCTGCAACAATTTGCATATATATTTACATTATTTTACATTGCTTGTATGTCTGTTTGAATTCTCTGTTGGATGCAAATGAAACTTTTACCGTTAATGCATTAAGAGCTTTCACCATGTATAGTGGATGGAAAAAAGAGAAGAAAATACTTTAACATACCTGGCAGTATGTTTGTTATCTTTGAAGGCTATCCTGTATATTTTTGCCCTCTCTTATGCTTTTGCAGCAGTTAAAAAAAAAAAAAAACAAAACCAAAAAAGTATAGAAGTATGTGCTAGAAAAAAGGCTAGAGGTGATGTTGATAATGATTTACATCTTCCTTTTTTTTTTTTCTTCAGTGTAGGGTTTTTTTTTTTCCTTTCATCTACAGTATCTCATTTCACCTCTCTATTGAGTAGAGCTGTCTTCCTCACTTCTTCTAATGACTTTCTTACTCCTTATTCTTTTTTTGTTTTTCTTAATACCTTTCCCCTTTCGTGTTTCTGTTCTGGATTCTCCTCAAAGACCTTTCTTAGAACTGTTCAGGAATTTCCTTGCAATAACAGGGGATTTTTTAGGACACTTTTCCAATTAATTGAAATTAAAACCAATTGTGGGAAGTCATTCGTTTCAGTGGAGTTCCTGTTTCAAAGAAAACCCTTAAATATATTGGGTAATGCATTCAAAATTAAAGGAATCTGAATTACAATAATGTGTTGTGACTTAATGAGATACTGAATAGTTGTGAACAGTCTCCAGGAAAGGTTGTACTGCTTATTTTGAGAGAGAGATTTCCAAAGCAGTACTAGCCTCAGCTTTGCTGCAGTTGCAACCAGCAGGCTTTCAGTAATAAGGCTTTTCAATAAAATCCGGGTTAGGCAAGTGTTGAGATTTTTGTAATGTTATAATGCACACATGACCCCCAGTTTTTATTAATGAAAGTACAAGAGAGTATAAGGTAAAGGGGAAAAATGGATAAATTTATAAAAGGAGAAAAGAAGGGGAATGAATGAGGAAGAAGAAGCAAGAATGGTGAACAAGTGGAACCAGAGGAGTGCCACTGTATGTAATGACTAGCATAAAAAAAGGTCAGTCTAGAGACCAGCTGCACAATAAAGATGGACATACTGTTTTACTATGGAATTTTCAATGAGACATTTCAAAGTAGCATGCTTTAGAGTTACAGCTATTTGATCAGTGCCAAAAATGTTTACAAACCTAATTTTAAAATGTCACTTAAAAAAAAAAAAAATATCTTCCCCACCCCAAAAAAAAAAACCCCCCCCCCCCCCCCCCAGTATATCTAAACCCAGGTTTTTCAGAACTTTTCAAATAGGAAAGATTGCTAATGTTTTACTTGTCATACCATTCTCAAATGTAAAGCAATACTGAAGTATCAGAAATCTTTATTTCTCTATGGCTGTTGCAGAAATTTTTCCTGTATAGCATATATTGGGTCAGGTTGAGACCTTTTCCCAAACTAGGGCTGCTTATTGTGTAAGCAAAGGACCCTAAACCATCTATGACTTCAGATGAAGTCTGAACGCCCTATAAGTCTTTCTTACAGCCTTGATTACAAATGCCTTCTAACAGCAATAATAGCCAATGAATTTTTGACAGTAAATTCGTATTTTATAAAGAGTTTGGAGATGGATATCATGTGTGTGGTAGGAATTGTATGTATGATCTATGTTAGTAAGGTAAAATTCTTTAAGAATGTTTACTTTTTACTAAATTGTTTTTAAGCCAAGCTGCAGTTTGGCCACAGGTGATAACAGATATTGCTGATTTGGGATAAAAATCAAACATTGCTGCAAACAAAGTTCAAGTAATTTTTTTAATAATAACGTCAATTTTCCTTCTCTCACCTCATATATCTAATTATGGGGGACAGAGAAGTAAGTCCACTTTTCATGTAAGGTTATTAACTTGACAGGGTCCCTTTAAGTTGTGAGGATGTGCAGAGTAGTTAGGAATGTGAGATACTGTAGGGTACCAAATGTGTGATGTGATGTTGCTAGGCAACTCCCTTATTGTTTTAAACAAACCACACAGAGCTGGCAACAGCTGTCAAAGCTCTTGGCTCTTGACAGTAACACAGACCTCAAAAGAACCTAGAACAAAGATCTTCCAAAATGAGCTGTAATATGTAACGCAATCCCATAGTGCTAGCAAATGTGAGAACCTATTTGTTAAGTTAGCAGATACAGTTATCTGTTAGAATATTGTAACAAAATATTTTTGTGACAATTATGCCACTTGTTTAGATAAATAAAAAAATTGGTAAATACATGTATATCAGTTTGGCTTTTTGAAAGAATGCCTTTCATAGATGTCAATGATAGCAAATCTGTTTGCATGTATTAGCTGAGCATCATATGTCTGCAATCAAGAAAGGAAAAATGTTACATAGAGGATAGCCATGTGTTTGCAGATTTATTTCTATTCTCTGCTGTTGACTTGTGTATATTTTGACATCTCAGAAACAGAGGCAAGCTCCTCTTTGTCAGTATTACAGTCCACAAAAAAAAGGTCTAGGTGTAGCACACTAACACCTATCAATACGGCAAAACTTTTAAATAGGAACCAGCCCCCAAAGCTTCAAAAGAAAGCCCAGATCTGTACTGAAATAACTGAAGACCTGTCAAAATTTTTCACACTAGGAGATAAGTAGGTCTGTAAACAGCCTAGTAGTCTGGAAATACATCTGGAATGTGAAAAATTTAGAGTACCTCCATACCGGTTTTTCCTCTGTCTCCTGACTGCCTGAATGCAAACCAGCATAAATCCAGCAGCCAGGCAGTGCTGTGCTTCTACTAATATTCATGTCTCTTCGTGCAGCATAGCATTTCAGAGGCAGCATCATATTAGCTTGTCTGCCTGGCCGTTGCGTTATCCACACCCCACCAGAATGCAGGTGAAGTCAGCATCTAAGTGTCTGAGTATTGCTGTTCTCCTTGTTGCGGCGTGAATGCTCTAACCATAAAACTGCTAGTAGGTATCTTGCTGTATCCCTGGTTGCAATTGTTCAGTTTAATCCATTCTGGTCAACAAAAGGCAGACTTAACTGTCTAGCTAGTTAAAGCTGTCACAGGAAACTTCTGAGCTCTTGAGTCACTCCCATGGTGAAATGAATGTTTAAATATACAGAATAGCTGATTTTCAACTTACTGCTTGCCCTACAAATGACAGACTAGCAAAGATTAGGCTTGACTGTACTAGACATTAGGGTGTATGCTTTTCTACTTTGTTCTGTCTAATTTAGTTTTTTAATTCCACCTTGTAGCAAGAACCTTTTCCAATACAAGTTTCATCAAACCTGATCCTTGTCTTATGGAAAATTTTAGAACATGAAAATAGCTGTACTGATTCAGACCAGGAGTCTATGTAGCGTGATATCCTGACTCTAAAATGTGCATATACTGATGCCTGAAGAGGAATAAAAACAGTGTAAGGGAATATGATACTTCCTCAAGGTATTCTCTTGCTCTCTGACTATATCTTGGCTCACAGGATTTCCTCAGCTTTGTATCATTTAGATATTTATGTATTTAGTATTGATATGGTTCTCTATTTAGTAACGTTTAATAGTTCACCTTCCATACTCTTCCTTTGAACCCACAAAACTTTCTGCATCCACAATGTCTTCTGACTAGGAATTACACAATTCGGTGTAGCACTGTACATTGAATCACAGCCTTTTGTTTTTTTCAAGCCTGTATCTCTTAGTTTAAGTTGATCGTTCCCAGTACTTGTGTAGACACAGGCAGTGAATAGTCCAGTCAACTCAGTACCATCTCTATGCAATTTATCATTTTGTAGGCTTCTAACTCCTCTTTTTTTCAAGTTGAACAATCCTAGACTACTTAGTTGTTCTTATGGAAAGTGTTACTAACCTTTGCTTGACTTTTTGCAGTTCTTTTGTATCCTTTTTGGGAATAGGAGAGAAGAGTATTCAAGGGATACAAGAAGCATATTTTTTTACTGTGGTGTAATGTGTTTTTTTTTTCTGTTTCTTTCCTAGTAATTTCTAGCATTTGTGTTGCTTTTTTGACTACTGCTTAGCACTGGTCTGCTGTCGATCTTGACAAATCGTTATTTTCCCTCAGCAAGCGATTTCATTAAAGAAATAATGTTCAGTTCTTCCCCACACTACAGATTTATCACATGTTCAGGAACTTTTTCTAACATCAGCCTGTCTAACTGTTGATTTGTTGTTGTTTTTTTCTGTATTTTCATAACCAGTGAAATTTTTTTTTTTTTTTTAAATTAAGTATTGATTGAGGGAAGAGAAGAAGAGATGGTCCAAATGTCTTTATCCATCAACTGTTATCTGTGAAGCAGGGTTTTCCCTTAGTGGGATCAAATGGAGGGCAGCAATTCAACCTGCAGTCTCTGTGGGAACATTACAGAATATTTGAACATCTGCTTTGAGAACCTTCTTGAAAAATAACCATGCACAATAGAAGAGGAACATCTGTGCTGTGTGCTGGAGACCAGTGGTAATACTGCTGGCACAAGCAAAAATAGCAAACAGCTCATATAGGTTACATGGAGGCCTTCTATTGAATAATGTATGTCATTTTGCATTTTTGTAGTTGCACCATATTTCTGTTGATAACAGCAGTATACTAGGTATGAAATTACAGACGGGCAAATAATCACTATAACCTGATAGCTGATGGACATTTAAGTGCCCTGAAAATTATGTAGAAAATATCCATACATAATAATGTTGTCTCCATTTTTTGTCTGGAACTAATACTTTGTGTGTTTGTATTTTGTTTCTACAGAAGGATAATTAAGCAAATAGAAAAAAAAGAAAGGCAAAAATACTGCAATTCTTAAGTAATGAAAAGCTGGCTATTACCAGATGCTCTCCCCATGTAAAATGGAGCCCATTTATTAGGCCTGTTCAGAGTTCTGCTCCTGCACTTAGTTTTGGGTCTAGAGCATGGACAGAAGTGTGGTGAGTCCTGGCATGTTATCGGGGTCTGTCTACATTACTGTTGCGTTAGTAGGCTAGCTGATGGGCGAGAAAATGTATTTATGGTTTTAATCCTGTGTACAGTACTATCAGTTTTATGCCTGTAGACATGTGAAGTCAGCAAATGTTGCTTTCATGGCCTGTGTCATGAGAGGGCCCAGACTTCTCCTATGCTAAGTGAGACTTTCTCAATGTGGTAGATTGGACTTAATCGTTTACTCGAGGAGTTTATCTAGTCACATTTCTCTAATTGACAGCAAATCTGGTGTGTCCTCTAAATATTAAATCTAGTTTAACACTGTTTTTAAGATAGCTTCAGGAAAGAAAAAGAAAAGGGTTTTTTGGTGGGGTTTTTTTTTGTTGGTTTTGTTTTTGTTTTTTTTTAATGGCATGGACACAACTGGACAGGGAGTGTAAAATTATGTGGTTCTAGATATTTTGTATGTACAAAGAATTATACACATATATTGAAAATTCGGTGTCTCCTCTTACAGAAGTTAGAAAAGTTTTTTTCTATAATTTTTCTCTGTGTTTCGGAAACAGTCATATAGGGCTTGAGGTCTAGGCTGCTGTCCTGGTTTCGGCTGGGATAGAGTTAAATTTCTTCCTAGTGAC
>NW_009215280.1:42993-60602 GCF_000690835.1 Fulmarus glacialis
GAGCAATTGCATTGTGCATCACTCATTTTGTATATTCTATCATTATCATTTTCCCTTTTCTGTTCTATTAAACTGTCTTTATCTCAACCCATGAGTTTTTCTCACTCTTACCCTCCCAATTCTCTCCCCGTCCCACTGGGGTGGGGAGGAGAGTGAGCAAGTGGCTGCATGGTGTTTGGCTGCCTGCCGGGTTAAACCACGACAGCTGCTGACCTTGAAGGACTGGTTACGTAAATGGCAGACTGAAAAGGATCACAGGATAATATTCTGTCTAACTGAGAAACTTTTACCAGTTTTAAGACTACTCTGAGCTTACAGTCAGTAAGAAAGAAATAATTTATAAAAAAAAAAAAACACAAGTTTCATTTATATCTTCAGTCCTGCTTACTTGCATAGTTTTCTATTTCCCAGCATGAGTTAGAATCAACATTGAAGACAGCCATCTCAGGAAAAGATGTACAAGATGACACTTTAGCCATCTTTGTTCTAATACTTTTTATTCATTTTTGCCATGCGTGTAAAAAAGCAAAGACTGGTAGTATTAAGCAGTGAAAAACCTATCTTTTTGCCTAAAGCACATACAACATTGCACATGATCAGAACTAAAGCTCAATAAGTAATAGTAAATTTCATGGCATGGAAAAATTTTATGAATTCACATATCTTTTTTACAGGTTGAATGACCAAATAATGAACATCTTTTGCTAAATTCTATTTGAAACTGTCTAGACTTCTTTACACAGAGCTTTCAACACATTAAATCTTTTCCATCGGGTTACATAACACTTCCCTATGCATGCAAATGCTGCTTAATGTAGTAGTAATTGTGTGAATAAACTATTCTGCTTCCTCAAGTTATATGAACTATTAGTATAAATGTCTAAACTCTTAAGATTTAATTTATGACTTCAAAAAGAATATCTGTAGCACATACATGATATTGTACATTGTAAACTCATCAAATTAATTAGAAAAATTCTGAGTAACATATAATTAACTTTGAGTGAAATGTAATTCTGTACACTCAGAGACTTGCTGTTTCTATCATAATAATGGAAAGAACCTTCAGATATTTACCCTTAGTTATATAGTTTGTAGATTGCAATAAAAACTTTAAAATGTTAATCCTGTTCATAGTCGCTTAGTAGGAAATAAGGAACAAACCAGAACATATTCATGTTTCAACATTTTTAAAGCTAAATGGTTGCAACAGCTTGGTTTCCCCGTAAACATTACTGATACCTAGAGCCAGAAAGGTACCATTTAACATCACACACTAGAACTAACACTGGCTTAATTATGTTCCATTGCTCAAAATGCCATTCCTGAGTGAACTGCTTTTTCAAAGTAGCCAGTTATGTCAAAAAGCTTGCAAAAGCCACAGCCTGAAATGTCCCTTTCTAAAAAAATAAGTAGGAGGAGCCAAGAAACATCAAAGGATCAAGTTTGTAGTTAGGGCAAAGCTGTAGAAATAACATAATATGTTAATATTGCTGTTTACAAGTGTACAGTAGTGTGAGGAAACCTACCCATCTCTGTAGTACTCTGCTTCAGCAGGGTAAAGGTTTAGCTCTCCAGATCTTCACAGCTCATTTCACTTCTCATTCTCCTTCAGTGTCCATGCAATTTAGCCTATTGGAGCTCTCAGTGCTCTGAGAGCCAGTACTGTGAACACAGAGCGAGCGGCACAACAGACTAATTATGCTATTTTGTATACCTACCAGTGGTGAAGTGGGTAGGTAAATGCTAATTTACCACATCAGCACTTCAGAGAGAAGTGGAATTTTCTATGGATGGGAATTGGGATTGAGTAAGAGTGTACCAGATAATTTTTTTTCCTCTATCAGATTTTCCGAAGAATTGTTTGGGACCTTCTATGTCCAGCTGTACATACTGATGTACCGAGTCTATCAATGCCATATCTAGAAGGTGTGATTGCTCTATCAATTTTAATGAAACTGCAGCAGCATGGGTTTTCACCTATTCTTCAAAAGCTCATTCATCTCCCTGGATGCCTATGCAGGCAACTGTCTAAAATGCTTACCCTCTGTTTCATAGCTGCTGGTATTGAACTCTTTAATCTAAAGATGGCTTGGATATGCTAATCACATATCCATCTGCAAATACTCTATCCAGCAGTAGTGAGTAAAGTATTGACCTGTCAGCATTTCTAGCTCTCCAGCACTTAGGGCATGAATAGCCACAGCAGTAAAGCCATTAAAGATGAAAACATGGGTATTTAGGTATCTAAGTACTTTTGAGACTCCAGAGGTACCCAGCTTAGTTATGCTGTTTTGAATTTTTTTCATATGTCCTCAGTTTATCTGCTTGGTACTAACCAATGGTAGTTAGACATTCACTAGTAGAGCCTAGTAAGAGGCAAACTAAGAGGAAGTAAAATGACAAGTTGAAAATACAGTTTTTATTTTGAGCATTCTGGTTCCACTTAAGTTAAAATGGTTCATTTTCCCAAGGCTGGCTATACGTACTAAATCTAAAAAATAGGCTGTTGGCAAAAAAAAAAAAGAAAGCCAACCAACCAACCAAAAAAATCCCTGATGTTTGGATGGACATGTAGAGCAGGACACTGGAGAAAGAATTTACAGAAGGAGGATGAACGGACTTTTCCCATTCAGTAGTGAGGATAAATTAGATAGTGACCAGCTGAGTTGGTTTGTTGAGCTGTGAATAGTGGAGTGAGGCTTAGATGACAAAGTAAACATGAAGATGTTTTGTCATATTGATTCATTTTTCTAAAATCAGGATTTCTGAGAAATAAATGTAGTTCTTTGCTTCAAAACTACTGTTTATAAGTCATTGCAGTGTCAGAGGACTTTGAAAGACAAATATTAAGGGATTGAGAGCCAGCATGGCTGCAACCCAAAGAGCTAATTTGGATTGTCTGGCCTTAAGATTTGAGAAGCCAAGCCTAGCATCTACTAGTTCATTTGAGCAGAATGTTTTTGTGGCACCTTGTCCTTAATTACGGTAGTGTCCATAGGTACTAAACACCTTTTAAAAATCTGGCACTTACAGCTCTATGAGTCATCACAAAAAAGCCATGAACAATGTTTTTATGGAGGTGGAGGGTGTGAAGTTGGCTTACAAAACATACCGATACCAATTTCTCTCTTTCTTATCCTGTTTATTTCTTGGGGTTTTTTTCAGAAGTGTAATGTTGTAGAACCATATATGTATACTAATGAGTACAGAGAGAAGCTCACTAAAGTGGGTCTTAAAAGTGCTGAGTGAAAGACCTGATAAAAGATCTTTACCTGTCTAAAATTGTATTTGAAGGATTCCAAGTGCAGTATGAGGGCACTGCCTCCTGGTTTCATTTACACTTAGTCTAGCCAGTGTATTTATTGACTCACATTAAATACGTCATCATTTGCACACATGTAAATAGAAGCAAACCAAAGCACTTTATTTCTAGTTGTTAATTGACGTCACTGGTTGACAGTGAAACAGGGTAAAATAAAGCCTCTTGATTACTTGAGGATGACAGAACATGTGCTGATGCAGGATGATTTCATTATGTCGTACTACCCAAAAGATTATAGCTAAGCATTGAAATAATTCTGGGCAGTTATCAGTTAGACTCTGCTGTGCCGGTACTTCACTGGAGAAAACTGAAATAAATTACACTCCTCTAAATCTTAAACTTTTAAAAATATGAAACTTACAAAAGAGACTATTAATAACCCTGGGATATATATTTTTGAAATTAATCATTATGCACATCTAGGAGGATATTGGTTTCCATTTCTTGCCATATGTTTATCCATTCTTGATCCACATCCATCTGGCTTAGAAATTTGTCAGAGTGGGTTGAAAAGTGATTTGAAAGATCTTAAAAGCCAAGAGCAAATTTGTACTCTGGCTTGTGTGGAATATAGGAAAAATGCCTTCTTCAAAATTCAGCGCAGTATTTTATATTAAGTAGATTATGCATCTTTGGAAGTTGTCTTTAAACAGTTTCCATGCTTTGTATTTGCTTTTCCCCCTTCATTCTTAAGAGGAATAGCCTTTTTTTTTTTTTTTTTTAATTTATCGGTTGGGATTTATACCAAGAACTGATAGTAAAGTATCAGCATTTGCCATTTGCTACCAATTATGCAACTACTGGAGCTACATTCAGGTGCTAAATGATAATCACTGCAGCTATCTGAAGGGTTCAAAAATGCACGTATTCCAGATAGTGTTAAAAATTATTGGAAGGATTCCTCTCCAAAATTTCAATAGTGTTTTAATATTTTTAGTAGTTTAAGAATGAAATACTTATAAATCAATATTCTGTATTTTGGAGAATTCTCATGTTGTAAACCTTGCAAAGCTTGTTTCAGAGCTAGTGAATCCAAAGTAAATGACCTGCAGCGTTTTTAATCCATAGCATTTTTATAAATCATATCAAGAGTTCTATTCCTACAACACTATGGTTTTTGTTTCCTCTTCAGTTACAATTGTTTTAATTCCTACATTGGTAGAAACTTAATAATAAGTTGAAGTGATCAATTAGTTATATTCTTTAAATCGCTGTTTGAAAAGAAAATAACATGAACTCTGAAAGTGTCCTTGGCCATCTTTCAGGCCAGAGCAGCCTTGTCTTTACTTTTAGCTAATATGCACAAATAATATTTCATATTGAGCTTTAAATATTTAAGAGGAAAGTTTTTCTTTGTAGAGGAATATCAGGATGTCAAATTACATATGGTCATGCTTTTTCCATTTGCCACTTAAATTGAAACTAGAATTAACTAATTTATATATGGTCTCATATTTTAATGTATATGTTTTCTAGCACAAAGTTAGATTTTTTTTCCCCCTCTTGGAGTTACAATCAATGCTTTCTTATGGTCAATTCAAGTTGGTCAAAATTTTGTAGCAGACACGTGCATTTTGTATTTTTATATTTACCATTCTGCTTAGAGAAATGTTATAGCACTAAGTCCATTTAAGCTTATAGGAGTGAAAACTGGAATTGGCAGGAATTTTTAAAAGTTTTCAGGAAATGTGACTAAATAAGGAGTGATTTGCAACACATGCCATTTATGGTATTGGAGAACTTAAATTTGTCATGTAATTTGTGTAGGTATTTTGAATTAAGAATTTTGAATTCTTAATTAAAGTTCAGATGTTTCCCTGATTTGGGTGGTTTTATGCTCTGAAGAACAGAAAAAGCATAGTGCATTCATAGTCATTACAAATGTTCTTGCAGATCTTATGGTTTGCTAAAGAAAAACTGGCTTTCTAAGGTACCAAGGTCGTGGAATCATGAAAAGAGTTTGAGTGAGAAAGCTGTGGATTTCTTTCTGAACTGAGTTTTTATTAATTATAAATAACTGGGATAAGCACCTACTGTACCGCAGAATACTGTTTCCATAAAGGGTGCTTTCTGAGGAATTTTCAGAAGAGGAGCTTTCATGATAAACAAGTCTGCAACTGAATGTGCTTAATATTTGAGTTTTTTTCAGAAGGACTTACCTAATCAGTTTTCCTCTATTACTTTCAGAAAGATTGTCTGAAGTATGTATTTGTGCTTATAGGATCTAAGTTACACCTGGCATTCACTGCAAAAATAATACTAAAAGTAATTACTGGATGACATGAACATGAGACAAGCATTATTAAGAATAATACAATTTGAACATAATTTTTAGTCCTCCAAGAAGTCTGAGAGCTAGAATATAATATTGTCTATTTACTGGCATAATAGTTCTGCCTGAAAAACAGAAATGCAGATGTCTGCTCTGCTAGCATGCTACATGTTTACTTAGAGGACAGCCAGGGCATAGGACAGTAGCAGTGGTAGGTTTTCAGTTCCCCTAAGGACTATTTATGTCTAGTGTCTGTCATTGCCAGACTTCAAACTGAGGTCAGGAAGAGAGTGAGGCCACATTCCTGTCCCCACTTCTGAGCTAATAAACAGCTAAAACATGTGTTTACATTGCTTATGTTCTTCTGAGAAACCAAAATGCCTCAGAAATCCCATGCAAAACTTAAAACCAGTGTTAAAAGCATAAGGCAAACTTTAAATTAGCGATGACAAAATATTGCTAGTGGTAAGTTGCAAGTGTTGCCAGCTGTTTCATCCTAGCACTCTGAAATGCTTTGGATGTGTTCTATCGTATAAAATTTGGAAATTCTATCGTATTTCCAGAATAGATTGTGCATGGAAAGATCTGTGATGAGTGTATAATTAAAAGTATCTATGCCACTGATGTACTTATGCAACTCAGAATTCAAACTGTCTCCTCAATTAAATACAAATAATTAAAATGCCAACTGTTAACATCCTGTAATTATGATTTTTAGCAATTCCATCATTATCCACTCCTTTCTCTACATGATGATACCCAACTGGAGAGAACTTTGTACCTATAGTCTTCACTAACCAACAGGATTTTGCTTTTTTTCTTTATTTTATGAAAGAACAGAAAATTAGTAATGATCCTTCAGACGTGGCTTGTATGTCTCAATTTCAGAAACTGTGTCATTCTAAAACAAACAGTAAGAAAACATGGGTTTGATCCAAAGCTGATAGATTTAGTGAGTTTTAAATTACCTTTCGTATGATTTAATAGATTATCATTTTAATAAATTGCCATCCATCTTTACATGTGCATATTCAGTATTAAAAGAGGATTATTATACTGATAACAATAGGGTGTTTTTTACTGTTATAGTGGCTAGTTTAAAATGATTAAGTACATTGGATCTAGTTTTATCTATATAAAAATTATACTGCAGTCAATATAAATGTTTAGAATAACCTGAAAAGAACATGATCTCCCCCTCCCACTCGCCCCTCCGCCCCCAGCTAGAATGTTGATATTTAGGGTTTGATTAATATTGCATGGGTACTTGGTGTATAGACAATCCAGTTCTGGAATCTGACATTTTCAAATGATGTTGCTTCCTTATCTGATTTCAAGTGTTCAGGTGCTCTTGTGGAGTAGAGCGTGATAGTGTGTTACTCACTAATCAGGGCCTGCTGACCAGGGAAATGTAGCATTACTGGTATAGAAAGTTACGTAGTTCATCTGCCTAATGATCCACTGAAAATAGCAAGCATTAAGCCTAGCTTCAAACTCCTGTTTGCTGGATTTAAACAAGAGACTGCAATGAAAAGGGCATGGCCCTGCTGACTGCCTTGTTTCCGACTGCTTATGCTGTCCCGTTGGATTTCCTTGGGCAGTGCTCTTCAGGCCATATCTCCTGTTATAATGTCCACCTCATGAGTGTCACATGTGATATGCTAGGAGTGAGAACTTGAAGAAGTCTTTCCTCCCGCTATCTTGTCATTTAGCTGGGATAATTCATAGCTGGAAGCAACTGAGTCCCTCACTCTCCTGTAGTATGTAGCCCACATCATGACACCCTTGTGCCACCTTTAGCTTTGGTCAGGCTGCACCTGCTCCAGGTTGTGACATTTTCCAGGATATCCTGGGTGGTAGCTCATTGGCAGTAAGTCAGACTCAGTACAAATTCTCAAATTTCCAGAACAAACAAGACAACAATGGGGGCTCTGAAGCTGTATTGGCACCGGAGTCAGGAATGGCCATAGGAGTCAGTAAGAGAAAACAAAGCGGAGCTTCTTCAGGGCTGGTATCAGCAGGGATCTTTCTCAGAAGAAATGTCATTTCATATCCATAATTAACAACCTGCTGCTTATCATACCACATGAAAGGTGTTAGGTCATCCCACCAGTGGATACTACTGAAATACACCTAGAACTGCCAAAGGAGGGTGAGTTAAAGCTTGCTGGGATTCTTCCATAGAGATTGGTATAGTAGAGGTGGCCTTCCAGGGGTGGGGGAGACAAAGCACTGGGCGCAGGCTGGGTGGCTGTCCTCACAAGCATATTGGTGGTTACACCTTTCCTGCTGCCCACCCATTGCTCAGTCTCCAGCTTTTGTCCTACTTAGCTCTACAAGTAGCAGTCTTTCACAGCCTGCTCGTGTGCTGAGTGACCCCTATGGACACAGCAGGAAAGTGGTAAGGGGTGTCCTTTATGGAGATCTGAATAGGAGGTCAGAGGGATATGTTGGGGATAGACAGATGGATACACAGTAAATGGTCAAGGGCTTTGCTAAGAGTATTGTATATGCTTACAGGGTAACTTGTTTCATGATTTGGCATTTGGGAAAGAGGCAATTTAACACTGTAGATGAATGTGGGATACTCCAGCTTGTGGCAGCTCTCAGGAGAGATCCAGCACAGCAGGATGAACACATTCTGTACCACAACTATTTAAACAGGAGTACTTCAGGTATTCCAACTTTCACCTTTCTTGACAGCCATAAAAATACATATATATATATACATATATATATACACATACACATACACATACACACACCCCTGGACAATTTTTCACAGGTCAAAGAGAAAGAACTTGCTGTAAGAAAGGAGAGTCTGGCGTCTTCTCATAATAGGAAAGTGAGGAGGTTACTTGACCTTTTCTGGAGAAGTTGTAAGGGAAAAGAAGAAGATTTACACACAAAGATGCTAAAATTTATAAATAGAATCAATGAGCTTGTGCTTCTTTCTTTCTCCTGGTCTTTCTCTGTTTCTTTTTATCCCTCCTTCTCTCTGTCTTTTTCTCTTTCACTGTCTTTGAGTTTCTTTTTTTATTCTTCTTATTCTGTGGTTCCTCTCTAAAAGATGCGTTTAAAGTCATTGTAAATGTTGAAACATGCTAAGATGTTAAATGGCTTGTTGAATTCTGGGAATGGTAATAAACATTTCAGTAGACTGTAGCTGGTCAATTGATTGTATAAAGCTTCAGTGTCATAAAATGTACTTTTAAAATAGTACCAAATGGTGTATATGTGCCACAATTTCCTAAGTATGTCAGAAAATATTAATCAGCACAGCCTGAATAGGAGCAACTTATTTTTTGTCAGCAGTACTTTATCTGCTTTAATTTGCTCTGCACATGTTTCCGTGACAACTAAGGGAAAAATAAAGTCTTAACCAAAATTCAGTGAAAGCAAGACAAAACAACCTGCTTTGATTTATGCTGCTCTGATAAATGTGAGTTTGGCAATCAGCTGTGGATCACAGATTTTTTTTTTTTTTTTCCTGGAACAGAGGACTTTTATTTGCATATATTTATTCTTGTAGCTTAAGAAAACAAAAGGAGGTCGTTTATGGAAACTGGGGTTTTTCTTATTCCACAGAGTCTTGTTTTAAAGCCTTTACATGTATAGATTTTTCTTCTTTTTAATGCAATGATTGTTGTCTTGGCTTTAAACTCCTTTCTGCTATTTCTGTTTTTCTAATCTGTGTTGAAGAGATTTTCAAATACATCTGAGCTGAAAAAATGAGACATAAAAGTAGAAAGTTTTGTGCCATGATGTTATTTTTCCTTGAAGACATGCATTTTATGTTTGCCTGTGATTGCTTACCTTTCTCCCAAACACACCTTAAGTAGATCAACACCATCGAGAAACAATGGTGATACTTCTGACCGGGAGCATCAGATCTCACAACTCATTGGTAGGCTCAGTAGATACAATTTTATTCTGTCTTCATACAAGCTAACAACACATATGAATCACTGTAGTATTTCATGTTTGATTCTCTGTGATTGGTATCTATTTATCAAGCTTAAAGCTATAAACTTCTTGTATTAATACAGTTTCAAAACATGAGGAAAAGAAAAAAAGCACAAAAGTGTTAAGTGAAGCTAGAATCCAGGTCCTGACTTCTTCACGATTTGAAAAGCTATTTTTCAAGGTAGCATTGATGTGAGCTGTTATCTGTCCACTTTACCTCTGTCAGAAAACTGCAGGCACCTTTGCTACTGGCATTTTAGTTATATTTTTAAATGATGTGGTTTGGACACATACTAGTCAAGGAAAATAAGGTCCCTGGCCTGTGGAATTTGTTGCCCTATTTAAAAAAAAAACCCAACATAATCTGGGTAGATCCTTTGACAAATAGAAATATTGATAGATTTGGGTTTGAGAAATATTTTTTCTTTAAAAATGTGAATTATTACTTTCTCAGATGCACTTATTATTAAAATCTACTGAACATGTATTTTGGGAAGTTATTTTCTGTCTTCACATAAACATGACTGCAAACAGCTTGCTGTGAAAATGAAATATTGAGTATTTGCCATCCTCATTATGCTTATTGTTCTGACTTCTTGCCTAAATCATATGGTATTCCTGCTCTCTAGTTACCCGATTACTTCAAAAAGTAGCTTTAAGTAGGCAACATGACGTTAGATCTTAAAAAACAAACAAAAACCAACAACAACAACAACAACAAAACACAAACAAAAAAAACCCCAAAAAACAACCCCCCCAAAAAACCAGGATCATGGGATTTTGTACTGTTCCTCATTTTCTGACCACACAAATATTAAAATTAGACTATTCTATGATTTAATTTGTGAGCACATACATTTTAAAATCATGTTACTCAAAATAAGTATATTTGCATGTATAGCTATCTTATTGTAAAGTCTGAGGTCAGATGATTTTTTGGCTTATTGAATCATATGTGATGACGTGGTATCTTCCGCCACTAATTTACTGCTATGTACATGTATCTTCCTGCTAAACCTGCCTTATTCATGTACATAGATACATCTGGGATAAAGAATTGGCTTCCAAATGTAAGAATTCATCCAAGAAGCAGTGCCTATTGTAAAGGAGATAGAGTAGTGCTCAGTGCAAGAGGCAACAAAATTCCTAAGTTGTTCTTCAGCATTTAGAAATTGTTTCCTAGAAGTAAAACTTGACAAGCATTTTGTTTTCAGAAATTAAACAGATGAGGTACATCCAGGACCAAAGTGAATTCATTTTCAGGCCAGTAAATAATTATTGTATTGTGTTGTTCACTGAGCTCCACAAATTAGTTTGGCTGACTTGATCTTTGAATATATTTCTCAAGAGCCTCTTTCTGCCGTACTTTCCTGTGCCAAATATAACTTTTAAAAATAGTTTAATTTAATCCATGTGAAAAGTCAGAAAATAAAGTTTTAGGGTAGCAAAAAGTAATTGCAGACCTACATTGGCCATACATTTGAAAGGCAAAGGGCAGCTATTGCTTAAAGCTGAAAGATGCTAAGTGTGCTGGCCTACTGCAGCAAGGTACTTGACTAGGGGATTGATCTTGACCATGTGGACAGTCTGACTGACTTTGGTGGGGTTTCTCCCATGTTTCTGCAACAGATCAGATTGCTATGCTCAGCACCACTGTAAGACCAAGGCAATTTAGACATAACGGGTTATTAGTTCTGGGTGATGAGCAACTTTGGCTGCTAATGTAAATGTAGGAAGGAGATGTTGCTGGGTGCAGGCTGGGTGGCAGTCCGTGTACCCTGTGCGCTGTGCATAGCATTTCTCGCCCACAGAAGTAAAAATAAACTCTGAGATACTAAAGACTATAAATCCCTCTTCACAGTGCCTCTTAGGGCAATATGACTACATGCTGTCTCTCAGTCTGGGTTATGCATTATCTGCATAATTGAGCTGGGCTTTGCTTACTTAGGCGGCTTTTTTTTTTTTTTTTTTTTTTAATAAACTGGGAATTTTGAGGGCACATGGATGGCATCCAAAGTATTGTCACCCTTTGTTGTGTTTGGTTCATCCTGGAATTTTATTAATAGACACCCTTGGAGTGTTTAATTGTTCATTTTAATTCAGAACATAAAACCCCGTGATTTATTAAGATTATTTCAGAAGATAAATCTCTATGTCTGTTTATAAAATTGGATGTAAACTATATATTCTTTTGTAGTTCATCTTTAAAAAATAAACCAGATACTGAACACAAACCATATTTTCCTAAAACACACCTTTGCCTTGTAATTTTCTGTGCCCATAATAAATATATGTAAGTCTTAAAATGCACTTTGCTTTCTGTGGCATCATCTATATAAAGATTATGGGCCAACATCAAGGTAGGTAAGACACATCTGACAGTCATATTTCACTGCTGCTTCTGCTAACCATAGATTGCAAGATTTCATTAACAGTTTTCCTATCGGTACAGGCAAAATATGAAAAAACAAATGCACCAGTACTGACTCTCCTTTATAACACCCACAGGACCTGAATCACAGACAGTTCCTACTCCTGCTTCCTGGCTCAAACCCAAAGGAAAACTGCCTACACTTCTGTGCAACAGAATGGACAGTTATTCTGGTTGAAACTAGACAGGGAGTAATTTATGGCACATCCATGTAACACCTACTAATTCTTGTTATTTCTACTACAACAAGTGTTCTCACAGCGGCCCACTGCATGTACTGGGTACCCTTTGGCTCTGTCATTTGCATTCTCGGAATTAGCTGGGGCAACCAAGCTGTGTTTCAGAGGATATTGTTTTGATTAGGTGTTTGGTTGTGTTTAAAGGAAAAAAGCAACAGGTAAGGCAGCATCTTACCTTTCGTTTTAAACTGTGGTTAAGCTTCAGGTGGTGTGTAATCATACTATACTTATGATGATTGCCTTGGTTTTAATTTGGGATTTATGGAAGATACAAATTGTATCTTCTACGTGATTATGATGCAATTCTGGAATTTTTATTACTAACAGCAAGACTGGTTAAATTCTATTCTTGCCCTTTCATGGCTGTGATTCCTGGGCTGTGTGCATTTGGTTAAGAACAAATAAATTGTACCCTTAAGAAAAAGCTATAACTTCACACACATTTTATATATGAAAGCAATAGACTGATATTGCAACTGTCTTGGCCCTACTTCGCAGGTGTTAGGAATCAGGATTTCAGCCATAATCTGGTCCATAGGGAGGCTAGAAATAGAAAAGAAGCTGAAACCAATCTAAAAGATAATTTGTCTTTCATAAGCTTTTCCATAAAGGAGGAAGAGTTTCCCCTGTACCAGGAATAGGTTGTCCACTTATACCTGATCCAAAAGAAAATTAATGGGGCATTTTGTTTTGTGGTTTGGATTGCCTTCTTCTAGTGACTTATTTGTGTAAAATAAATTTAGACTTAGAAAATGATTGTGAGCTGGAAAATAGGAAGGGAACAATAGGGAATGAAGCATATGGAACCTAAAAGGACAAAGAATTGGGAAAATTGTGACTACCAATGCTACTGAAGGAGAAAAAAAAAAATTTAAAATGGCTGACTGATTCAGAATGGAGTGAATTCCATAAAGGTTTAAGGCTTAGTCATAATTTTTCTTTAATCCCATTAAAAATGATTTGGGCCTCTTTTTTTTTTTTTTCTGTCATAGGGCAAAGCTGGCAAAATGACATGCAAGACATTTTATATGTGCAAAACACTATTTAGAATTTCCTGTGCTGCAGCCACATACGGACTTCTATTTGAATAAATGGGGAGAGACCAGCACTGATATTCTCTACAATTGTTAAAGTTGTTATGATAGCTAAAAATACAACCAGTTGCTATAGCAACTGGAATTCGAAGGCTCACATATTGCTGCTGCTTCTACTCCCTTTCAAAAATTTATCAAAACAAACCTTTTCTTGCCCATAAGTATTAATCTTTAGCTGTCATATTAGCTGTTTTACGTCATGTTTGCTATTTTACGCCTGCTCAATTATGAGTTACTTTAGGAAGAAAGCACTATAGAACATACTTCAGTAAACGGTGAGCATATACTTCATACAGGTTACTGATATATGTTAGGATTAAGGACTAAATAATTCCAACAATCCAAAGAATTTCTTAAGCACCATAATAAGCACATGTAAATGGCTTTTTGCTGTTACAATGTATTTTAAAATGTTCAATATTAAAGGCATGATATAGGGTAAGTATAAATACATACTAAAAGTGTTGGAATTCTAATCTTTTTTATCCAACAACTGTTCTCTAAGTTGTACATCTGGCTGATTTTTATTTTATTTTTGAACTCCACAGATTCATCCAAGTTGCTTCTTTGGCATTCTTCGACTTAGCAAATTCTAATCTTTTGGTTTGTGTCTGCCTTCTGCTAGCTCTGTCCTGTGTTAGCTTTTCTTAATTTCTCTCTTATGGCTTGACAATATTTAATTAGTATCTTTGGCAGTTTGTTTCATTCTGATTTTTCCTAAGGCATGGCATGGCATAAGTGAGACAAAATCTCACTGAAAAGCAAAACCATTATTATCAATTAATAGCCTCGATTTCTGTAGTGTGCCCACATGTCTGTAGTGTCAATTTCTAGAAAAACAATTCTCATTGAAATGTTTCAATATTTCTTACTGTTCAGGGTTTTCCTCCACTCAACTGTTTCTCACTAGTGGTGTCTGCATGCACGTTCGTTCAATCAACTTTACTAGATGATTGGTGGTAGTAGGACTTTGTAGATTCAGGTTGGCTGTAAAGGCAAAGTCTCAGAAAAGCCGGTGACTAAATGATAGGACGAATAATCCAAAGCCAAACAAAACACTCTTTTCTGTGTCTAAGATACTCGGGAGTACTCAACATCTTCTGATGCAAGATTCACATTTTAGGATGTGAATACTAACTAACAAGCATACTGTGAGACTGCATAACTGAGCTTAAGGTATCAGAATGGTTTTGAGAATTGTGTCCACAGATTTGGATAGGCTAATAAATTGGTTCATTATTTTGGCTGAATTTTTAACAACTGCCATGTTTATTTCATCCTAGGAGGTTTAAACATGAAACTGCAAATGTCCAAGTTTCCAACTTTGGACAAAATTCGCTGTATGATCTTTTTTAATACAAAATCTTTTTTTAATTTCTTTTATTTGTTTCTATCTGCAAAAGGAAATAATGAATATGGTGCCTGTTCAGGGCATTAAGCTCATCCCACATATATATAAGAAAAACTCAAGCCCTTTGTCTATATAAAATTCAGAAGTATTCTGCCTGCCTCCTGCTTACATCCAGTTTACTTGGTACATCAGAATGAAATTCTCCCAAGAGCTCAAGATTGACCTACTGCTGCTCTTACTGAAGTCAGAGGTACTTTTTCCACTGACAGCATTAGGAGTAGATATTATCAAATGCTGAGCCCTTCAGAAGCCATTACAAAAACCTGTTTCTGACTTCATCTGCACCCTAAAATGAAGGTGTGACTGGCAGCAGGAGTAGGCTTACCGAGGCTGATTTCATTCTGCTATGTGGATTGAAGCAGCAGTGAGGACGTAGTGCTACAGAGAAGCAGGCAGGAAGGACTGGTGCAATGTGTTACCACCCTGCATTGTAGCCAGCACTGCTTTGTCTTTCTTATTATCATGTCCTATGCCAAGTACTATCAATTAAATTCCTGTGTTAAAATTAGTATGTTGTATTTATTAATCTGTAGTACAGGCACATCATGATTTTGCTGGGTAGACATAAATTACTGTTGAAAGGTTTTTAGGATTGATTTGGGTATAATAGAGAGGAGAAAGCAAGAATATAGTTTTTGTGATCTTTATTTGCTGCTGGCTATTTAAAAAAGTTGAAAGAAATGTGACGCGTTGAAGTGGTGCACACACTGTGCTCTGGTTTCAGGACTGGTACAAAAAAATAATACCAAAGCATTTTAATTAGTTTTTGCTGTTATCTTAGAAATTAAATGCTTATGAGAGCTAAAGGAATGTAGGGACCTTAAATATTTTATCAATGATTAGGAGTGTATTCTGTTTATACTGATTTAACATACTCTATCTACGTCGGTAATTCTCTGTAAATGTTAATGTTTATTCTTGCTCTTCATATTTTGTGACCGAGCAATCATATAGTGCTTGCTTACCATTAAAGTCATTAGCATATTTTTCACCTTTCTTTATGAAAAAATTAACTACAATAGCCCAAATCCCAATTTGACTCAGAATTTAAACTGTCTTTCCTCAGGTAAAACTCACTTTTAATTTTGAAAAGGAATTTCATAAATTGCTATTTTATTAGCAATCAAGAACTAACAGAAATTTTTTTCTGAACTGTTAAAGTGAAATAAATATGTAGTTCATTAGCTATGGTTCTAATTGGATGCAATAATTTTTAAATGCTTTTTAAGAAGTTTGTGTATCATCTGGTAAGTATTTTGGATAAGTTGATTATATGGTTTAGAATTGTGTAGAATGACTTTGAATCTGAATCCCTTCACCATTGTGGAAAGAGATTTGGAATTTAATCTATCCAAAGCCAGAGGACACTTGCATTTCAGCTTCAGAATCCCACCTAGATATTTTGCCCCAATATAACAGTGATCTATTAGGGATGGCTTATTTTAGGGACTAGGTCTGAAAAGTTCCTCTTCTTAAACAAATACATGGATACAAACTTCAAAAATACATCAGGAAGAAATTCCAAAACGTTAAGTCAGTGGTGAAATACCTATAATCTCTTCTCTACAACTAATTTAAGCCAATAAATGCAAGACCTTAGCATTCACATACAATTTATTATTTCCCTTTTTAGAAATTATCATTGTTATGTGTGTCAAATTATTTTGGATTTCATACACTTTATTGCGCATATGAGCTTAATTTTGTTTGAGGGTTTAGTTTCCATGATCCAGCTAGTACAAACCAAATAAAATGTTAAATGTTATCTGACAGGAGGATAAAGAAGCTTGTCTATATTGAGTAGCACTGTGGTTGCCGTAGTAACAGAAGGGGAACCTATCAGCATGCAGAGCTTAATTTTCCTTTCTATTTCTGTGTTTTGTATTTATTTAATACATCTTAAGAACAGTACTCCGCTTGCAATTTTCTATAAAGATAAGTAAAACCCCATGCTTTTGGAATTGCAAATCAGATTTTCTTCCTACTGCAAGGCAATAGAGAGCCTCAGAATTAGAGCTAGAAATTTATTTATTTCAGTAAATGGTTAATGGCCTAAGAATGTGATTTTTTCATCATCCTAGGAATATTTGAAAGTCAGTCAGAATTCAGCAAATAGTGAACTGGGTTAAAAAAGAGGATCTAGAGCCATAAAGTGAATAATGTGTATCCTGAAGGCCATATCAAACCTTTGGGACCCAGAGTGCTTCCCACCTTGCGAGGCCAGTCATTCTGTTCCATGATTTCCAGGAGCTGAAATCTGGAAACAGAGCGGTGGTTAATTAGGTCTACAATGTGAACAACAGGATCACAGGAACAGGGCATAGTGTCCTACAGTCTGAAATTACTGTATTTAGTTTGCCGAATCTACCCAATAGCCCAGTTGTTGGTAGTCTCCTCAAGGATATAGAATAATTCAGTTAAAAGGGATATACAATATGTACATTTTAGTTCTTTTTACTCCCTGAGCAGATAGAAACCCAAACCATTCCTCTGCCAGCAGATTGCCCAGACACCAGCATCAACATTTGGGATGGATGCTTTCAGTCTGTCTTGTTTTCTCTCTTCTGTTTCTGAATAAGTGACTTAGGATCCTAGTTGTGAAAACATTTTTACTGATTTTAAGATTTATTGCATTCAGAATTTTGAAAGTTTGTGATAGAATAGATGAAGGATTGCCAGCTGGAGAATTAGTAGGTTCAAAAATTTCAGAAAAAAGGATGATTTTACCAATACTTTTATGATCCAGACTAAGGCTATGGTTGTTGAAAGGAAATGGAATAAAACAGTGCTGGTAATTAGCATATGGCATGAGATTTTTTGGTATGAAATAAACAGAAATGAAAAGTATTTATTTATTTTTATTTAATTATT
>NW_009215281.1:0-17099 GCF_000690835.1 Fulmarus glacialis
CTTTATGATTCTATGATTCTATGATTCTCATTAATGTCATCTTTATTTACTTCTCCAGTAATATTATTAGAAATAAAAATAACAGCAAAAACATGCAGCCTCAGGGTTAGTGCGGACTTCAGACCTTTAAAGATATATTTGTTTGGAGCATTTTTAATTACTGTATTCACACTCCTTTCAGCTCACCAAAGTTATGAGAATATTGGTTTTTCTTTTCCAGCTATGGTTTGGTCACCTTCTGGCAGATTTGATTTCTTGTAGGCAGTGCAAAGAAGGCTTGATCACTCCATCTCCTGCAATCCTGATTCTCTGGGCTAAAGCTCCAAGCATTGCATGCATTATGAAAGACATGTGCCTCTGCCTACATGTTGCCTCCCTGTTTTGTTTTTTTTTTTAACTTCCCTGATTCGAAGTGATCAGCTACAACTCCAGTTTGTCAATAGAAATGCACTCAGTAAGCTCAATGACAGTGACATCAATAAGATATTATAATTAAGGATAGATCTGGGCAAATCCTATATCAGGATATTAATCCAGTAACTCAAGATTATGAACCTCCAGGACTCTCAATTAAGGAAAATAAAATAAATTTTGTTGCACTACCTTGAATCTATGCAAGACAAACTTTCTGAAGAGCTGCCAGTAACTGGTTCAGGTTCAGCTCTCAGTCCCACCCGGGCGATCTCTCAGAGATCACTGCAATCAGAAGCATCAAAACTAGGAAATCAGAAGGAAACAGTTTAAGCTGTTGTATTTGTCCTTAGAATTTTGTGACTGCAATTCTATGTTTTGTCACTTCGTTTTATTATTGCATAAACATTTATTTTGTGCACCTAGGCCTCACAACACTGGGATCTTTGCAAACAACTACCAGAGATGTCATGCTTGCTTCAAACTGCTTGTAGGTGAAACAACAGCTGGATGAGAAGTACAGTAAACAGGTAAGCAGAGTGCTAAGTAATAGGGAGATTATCTTTTGTGTAGTAAGTAACAGTCACAGCCAAGTGAGTGCTTTGCTAAAGGAAGAACAGCAGTGCTTTACAACAAATGTATCTGTGTTACAAACTCCAGCCACTCCTCTGTGTCAACAAGTCCTATTTCCTCTTCTCAGGGGGCCTGGGGACAGAAGCTGAATGACATGTGAGCTAGCAGATACACGGGGTAAGCCATGGTTGTCTTTATTTTGCTCTGACTCTGATTTTTACCAATTTCTTGCCTGGGTCAATATATATTCTCAGTTTTATTGTTGGACCTCAATGCTTTCTCTTCTGCAGTAAGGAACAGTTTGACCTGTTAGCTTCTCCTTTCAATAGATGTTATCTGAAAACCTGAAAACATGAGCTGCACAGCACTCCAAGATAAAATATCCTTTCCATGAAAAAAGAGGTATAATAATTATACTCATAAGGTATAATCAGTTCAAATACCAGCAACATCAGCTTTGGTATGCATCCTATTCTCTGTGAAGCCATCTCCTTATCTAGATCTTGTTATCTGGCTGCAGGCTGACCTAATTTTGGTTTTAAAGTAGAAAGAAGGAAAAGGGAATAAAATATTGTGCCAGTGATAATTTGCAACCCATGCCTGATTAGCCAGTCCTTTGGAGTTGTTACTGTTGTTGTAGATAAGGGAGAATGTTGTAGGTAATGGAGCAGGTTTTTCTGCTCCTGTGGTTTTTTGGTTCATTTGATGCAAGTTGAATGTTGGTCCCTTCATACCTTCAGTCCATCTACAGCCTGTCTGTCCCAGCGGGGAGCAGTGATAGTGCAAAGATCTGTTTTTAACATATTCTTTTGTAATTCATTAAAAGTGAGAAATGGAGCCTCTATGAATTAAATCATTCTGATGCTGAATGCTCTCTAGCAGTTTATAAACCTGTCCCCTAGCATTTGAATATTAGCCAAAAGAGAACAAGAATTTGTTTTTATGTGGATTTTGTAGATTCCCAGACAAAACCACAACAAATATATTCTTTCTTTCTGCATCATGGTATTTCAAAGAAGAAAATATCCATGTCATTTGTACCAATATACAGAAAATGATCTGATTGCCTACTGAGGTGGGATGATATTCAGCAATTGCCCTTGTCCATGCTGCTGAGTAATTAAAAGTCATCTTTCTTTATTGATGGATGGTGTCAAGGCCTGGGAAAAATATCATTGTGCTACACCTGAATTTTTTATAAATAAATAACAGAAAGTGGGCTAATGATAGTGTTTCTTACAGTAATTACATCAATTAAAATAATGAAACACTGTGGGAGCTTCATCTCTAAAGTTCTTCTTCTTTTAGATCCTAAAGAAATTCACAGTAGGTCTAGGGCTCTTTCCCAAATGGTTTACATAAATTGAAAACATGGTAGGGTTTCAAAGCAGTTATGCAATAGTAATTAGGTATTTAATTACTCTCTTCTATTAGTTCCTGTTGTTAAATGCACTTTATAAGGGGAGCATTCTTCGTAACTCATGTACATGATGATATTAAAACAAAACAGCAGATTTAAAAAAGAAAAATGGAAAGAGATCCCTTCAGTGTTATTTCTAATTTGTTCACTGGTATCTCATTACTTTTTGAGAGAAAGCACAAGGATCTCAGCTGTATTTTAACAGCAGAATAGTTATAGTTCACTTCAGATTAAAAAGAAAGACTTACAAAATTAAACTTAACAGGAGATACTGGCTAGATGCTAGTAGCCTTACTCTATGTGCAGGACCTGAATCAAAATCTTAGAGCATTTCAAAGCTACTGTCATGCAATTCATGAGATGTTAAAACCTAACAACCAGAACCCACAACTTAATCCTAATCCAGTTCTTCATCAAAGGCAAACGAGCATTTAGGTGCCCAAAAGTAAATGATCCATCCTGGGCTACAAAGGCAGCAACCTCAAACCAAGCCAGATCAAGCAACTTGCTTAGGCAGAGATAATTAACTGTAGTAAGGACCCCCCGTGGTATATACATATATGTAATATATATGCTATAGTAATGATACGCTAAAGAAAGATGGGGGTATCGGGTGCTAAGACCAAGCCCAGCTCCACAAGGCACTGCAGTTCATCAGTTCTGACTCGTATTAAGTCTTGATTTCATGACAGTCAGGGAAGTGGCCCTATCAGGCTTCCAAAAAGGGCTGCATAGATGTACTATGCTACTTCTCGTAAAAATAACCTCTGACTTTGGAGAGCCCCCCCAAATACATCAACTTTACTTCTGCAGGATAAAATCCTAACCTTTAGCTGAGCTCTAACATAGTTTTTCACCTGAGGCCGCTAACAACGTGGCTCTTGAAAGCAATATATTGACCTGAACCACAAACTAAATTTTTAACTCCGTATTAACTGGAACTTGGAAAGCTATGTTCAGCAAATGAGGTTTGTATTGAATGAAATGGCTGACATGGAAGTAGCATGAATTTCTTAGTGAGTTTGCTTTAAATGTGCCTTAGGAGCTCAGTAACATAAATCACAGTACTTCCATTATTTAATTTTTAATCTCAGCTCTTAATAGCCTCATAATTCACTGTTGCTTTTAATTAGCATTCATATCTCCAACAACAAAAAAGTAGGTTCAAAGAAAAAAAAATCAAATATCAGAACCTGGTTTTGATTTAGAAACATTCATAGTATTAAAATAGAAATGTTGCTCCTAGCTATACTGTTTGAATTATACATTAACTCATTTCATCTTGTTTCCGTGGTGCTATTTTGGACTGTTTCTTCAACCATTGATTTACATTTCATGTGCAAGCTGAAATTCCACTTTTAATATTCAAGGATATTAGGTCAGCTGTATAATTCATGAATTCATCAAAGTAAACACCATATTCTACCAAAAGTGTCTCATGTTGTATTGGCTGCTCACTAACTAGCAAGCGCCGCAGGGACAGTGAATCAGAACATTTCCAAGGGGGTTGCAGAAATCTAAGATTCAGAAAAGCAAATGTAAACCCCAGTGCACTGTGGGTGACAGTCAGCCAGAAGGCATGTCAAAGTCCAAATGGCGTCCTGAGGTAAATATGCATGCTGTTAACTATGCCATTTCAGTTTATATGAAGAAGTAAACTCATAATAATAATGCTTTGTCAGTCATTCATTTTTCCTAATCTAAACTGCAGTCGATGTATCTTGCATTGCTATAGAATCTGGAACGCATTGGAAAAAGTCCTGAGCCACTTCAGTGCGAGTACAGCCAAGACAAACTCTTCACTGTAGAGGAACAACTTAATTTAAGGTTTTAAACTTTACATTTCTTTGAGCCTAGTAGCGATACACGTGATTTCAGTTCACCCTTTTATATTTTACAAGTAGCAAAAGGCAAGGAGGAGCCTCCTTTTAATTTGTTGGCACAGCTAGATTTCCCTTCAGCCTGTCTCCCTGCTTTCCTGCTGTGGAGCACAGAGAATGGCGAGGGAAGGAAGGCCACCCCACGCACCCAGGGGAGTCCCCGCTTCAAAAACACCTGAGCGCCGTCTCCACCCAGTCTGAATCAGTCCTCCCTTGCAACACTGACTGCAGTTGTCTTTGGATCAGACACTCAGCAGAGACTAAACACAACTGCTTCAATGTCAGGACTTAATCATGATGGATTAATTAATTAGAAATTAAACTGCTGTCATCACTCTTCTTTCCTTCCTATCAGGACGTCTTCTTTATTCATTTGCAAAAGAATTCTGCAGAGCAGAGCAGAATGCAGACATGTCGCTTACATGACTACAGTGAGAAGTAGATGTGGGTATCTATGTATATACACAAAGACATACGTTCTTAAATACATGTATATACATATATATACACTGAATAGTTGTCACTATAAATAAATACTGTAAGGAAATGCAAAGTTTGCATATAAATTTTAAATCATAAGCTCTTGCTGTCCAGAAACTAAAACAACAGCTTTTTTGTCAAATTCAGAGGAAAAAAATATAGAAAAATATGGATTTATCGCCATCTGGAGGGTGTGTTCTTTACCTGCTCGTAGTCGTTATTCTGGGCTCCGCAGTACAGATGTGTATGGTGTCCCCAAGGAGAAGGGTTTAATCGTAGAGACATGAAGTGTCTGGCATTGGGGTTATCATTAGGGATAATTTGAACCAGCTAATTGTGTAGTTACACTTTTTATCAGTCTTTGGACCAGAATAAACAACTCCAAAGCCTGGATGCTTATTTGTTTAGTACTGTGCTCTACAGATGACCTATCTGTGCCTTCGGAAGAAACTCCTGTCTGTCTTCTCTTGCTTAAGGGAGGAAGCAGGAGGGATGATGTTGGCACTGGAAGGGGTCAGAATTCAACACTTCTTTTCAGCTTTTTTCCTTTAAATTTGGCTTGCAGTTTTAGGACTCTTCTAGGGTTTAGAGTCAGGGAGATGGGAAGGAAGCTCAATTTCAAAAGCAAAAATTAATTCTAAAATTGGACCTGTTTCATTCACCCTGAAGAGATATAAAAACCTGAAATAAAATTCAACCAAGGCCATTAAGTATCCTCACTCAGGCTGACATCTCCTCCCCCTTCTCCCTGCTGCCAGGGAATGCCTGAGGGAAGAAATGGTTCCTGCAGTAGAAATGATCCAAGTATGAGGTGTAATATTCCCTGGAGTACAGCAAGCATGATCATCCCAGCATGGGCTGCACATGATGGACTCATCTTCCAATTATATATTTACAGGGACCTCACCAGTCCTGCCCTGTGAGTGCACCGGGATGCTGCAGCCATAGCAGTACTGCAGTCTCCAGGACGTCTGTAAGGGACACAGCCCTCATCACGCTGCCCTCCCCACCTGAATAAAAGAGCTTTTTCCATTTCTCTCACACCTAATGAAGATCTGCCCTGAGGATGGTTTCACTGATCATGAAGGACCACCATTGAGGACCAGTAGACATCCTCTCCTTACCAGGGCTGAAATGGGTATTTGGAGTCCAGGAGCCTGGTTAATAGAGGCAATAGCAGAAAAGCTTGTAAGTGCACTACACGGTGCACTCTGAGCCTTTCCCAGGCAAGGAAAGAAATTGCTGCTGTTTCCCAGAGCAGGCGTTAGGCTTTGTAGACCTGCCAAAACTGCCGCAGTGTACCACTAACCCAGCAAGAAACACATTAGTAGAAGCACTGAGTCATGCAAGTCAGACAAGTATGCCTGCGTGAGCAGTTGCTGTCTTGCCAGGGGCTCCAAGTAAATACCAGCAGCTGGGGACAGATAATTCATACAGGAGCCATAGAGAAGCATACCATAAATAATGCTGCCTATCAGCTATGCATAGAGGAAGAGAAAGAAAGAGAGAGATGAAGGGAGCGGCTTCGACAGCGCACGCCTCTGCCTCTCGCCCCGGTGAGGACAGCACACCCAGCCAGTGGTCTGCTGGAAATGGGCTCCTGTGGTGGGTCAGAGCCCTTGGGTCCATCAGATCAGGGTGAACAGCAGGCATCGCGGGGTGTTGTGGTAACACGCATCAGTCCAAGCATTAGTACATGGTGATTTATTTGTCAGTCTCGCACCTGAGCAAAGTCCTGCCTCAAAATCACCAAACGTGCAGTGCAATTCTACAGCGATTTCTGGTCTCCTGTGCCACTGCATGGCCACATGAAGAAATGCAGGTCTGAGGAGTAACAGTGTCTTTTGTGCTCTTTCATAATCACCAGGAAAAATAAATAAAATGAAGCAGGCTGTAACAGTGACAGCAAAATGTTGTGCAGGCACAATTTAAAATGAATTATAAAAATTTCTAAACGCACACATGTGCTCAAGTGTATGTGCAAGTTCTCCCATTATAATCTTTTTGTACCATGATATGCACTTGTTTAGGGAAATTAGACTTTTAATAACCTAAATCTCCTTCTTAAGGAGTAGTAACTTTTGTTCCTGATCATTAGTGTTCCTGATCATTTATTGTTATGTCTGGACAGATGGCAGCCATTCCTAAATATGTCTATACAGTACTAAAAATAATATTTAAAAAATAACATTAGCTGAAGATAATGTTAGGTAAAGCAATATTACATATTGTTGCATTTTAATTCTCCAGAAAAGAGATGCCAACAGCTGCAGTACAGTAGCTGAAGCATAGTGTTTCTCCTTGTGTTAACCTAGACATTGCAAGGGGGCAGTCAGCCACAAAAGATGCTTCCCTTCAGTTATTGTACTTATCTAGGAAATAATCTGAAAAGAGCCATCTGACAGGCAGGATGTCATCTTTCTATTCCTAAGCAACCCCTGATACCTCTTTTCAGGAGGACTGGTCAGCTTCCTGAAGAGCAGATAGCTGAATTTAAAGCCGCCTTTTTTTCCTTTTTTTTTTTTTTTTACGACAGAACACAACTAGTGATGGCCTATAATGACAAAACTTGGACTGGGAAGAGCTTACTAGGAAAAAGACCAGCAAAAGCTCAGCTGCATGCTGCAGTCAATAAGGCAACGTCGATAACGATGGCACAAATGACCTTCCAATGTAGCTGAAAATGATGGCAATGAAAATGAGATACACCACTCTATACAGAAAATTTGGGTTGGAGAGAAAAGGTGAGAGAAAAGTGGGAGGAAGTCTACATTTTCTTTATGTTATGCCTTCCTGTTCCTATTCTTCCATTTGGTTTTTATTTTCTCTCTTTCTTCCAGCTCTTAATTGGTAACAATTCAACAGCATACCTGTTGTGGTTCAACATATAAGTTATCCCACTGAATTCAAATGGACTCTTGTGGCACCTGCTTTAGTTGCTTGCTAAGACAAGGTCATTAGTGCTGCCTTTTAGCTGGTTCCCTGTTTTGCTTACTCGTCTTTAGCATCACAGGTTTCTGCCATTGACTGCTCTTCCAACAATTCTCACTTAACTAAGCAAGTGTATTTTAAATTAACAGTGTATCTATCTTGGTGTCTTGAGACAATTATTTATGCAGTGGTATCCACAGTGTGAGAAACGTACCTACTCTTGTCTGTCTCATGTTCGCTGCCCTTTGCTTTCACCAGATGCCTCTTTGAACTTTTTTGTTATGCCGTGAAGAAAGCAGAGGTTTCTTGTGGGCACAGGAGCTGCCTTTTTCTTTTTTTCTAACGAGAGAGGAACCATGAGCAGGGAAAGGGTCTTCACTCTCTTTCCCGTGGTAGTGCCCACACTCATGTCTTCAGTTGATGCAAATAACTAAGGACTCAGTCAAAATTTTCTATAAACAGATCCTAGATCAAGTTCTCCCACCAGTGAATAGAGAGGGTAGCACAAGATTCTTCCTTTTCCTGCTTGCCCACTACCATCTCTGTCTGGATACTCCTAGGTCAATTCCTAACCAAGAAGCTCAGTTTAACCTCCTGAGCTCAATGGCCACTCAGCAGGCATCATGCTATAAATAAGAATGTTAACTCCCACTCTCCCAGCCCGCAGCACTTATTGAGGATAAATTCTGGCTCAAATATACTAGTGCTCAATCAAATTTATTGTCTCACATTTATTAGTATCAATACAGAAATTTTCAGATATCCATATAGATGTGTAGAAACAATTTCACTGAACAAGGCCATAGCTGGAATGAAAAAGTGCCCATGCAGGCTGTATTCACAGATACCTTCCCGGTTGCAATGAGTACCTGGAGTGAGCATGGCTTGAGTTTTACTGCCCTTTCTCTTTGGTGTGAATGATGGTAGCAAAAGCACTGGTCAGTATAGGGGTGAATATCAGCATTGTGGGCAAAGCAGCTGCTGAAATTATGGTCAGTTTGTGGACAGTTTGAAAGTATATAACTGAGATAAATTCATCAGGTCAATTAGGCAAAGAAATAATTAACACATCAGAGAACGGTGCAAGGGGAAATTCCTGGCAGGGAGGAGCCTGTAAGGAACCAGAGGGTTTCACTGGACAGGGTTGTCCCCTGTAGCTATTTGCCTTTATGGAACCACAAGTTTCTCAACAAGGGTCTCCCACAGGGGAAAAAAATCTTCCTTTTCTAACAGACCTCAAAATAATTCAAGCTGTCTGCAAGTAATTAAATCCATTACATTAGCAACAGGTGGTGAAGCTGTAATTTTTTCACATCTGTTATCATTTTCATGAGTCAGTATGTATTCATTGCAAGAGCTGTGTAAACCACAGAGCAGAGAAAGCTGGCTTGATGGCTGTCATCCAGACAGTCGCTGTGCTCACTCCTGTAGTTATCTGAAGAGCAGAGCAGAGGGGATGTGAGAATATGTGGTAGGCAGCAAGGGGTTTGGGCAGGATCCCAAAGGGTAGGAAGGCAGGGATTTAATAGAGAATGAAGAGATTTCATAGTTTCATATTAGACTGAAAGACGAAGGGAAAAATAAGAAAGAAAAAGGAAACTTGGACTGTGTTTGGAGCGTTACCTTGATACCTGTTTCAATTCCCTGCTATACCATACGCTTTCTGTCTGGCCTGGAGCATGTTTCTTGGTCACTCTGGTTTAGTAAATGTAAAAATTAAAATCCCTGGGAAATTTCATAGTCACTGAGGACAACAGGCATAGAACAGTTGACATGTATGTTAGTGAATTTATCTCAGTCTTCAAAACACAATGTGTTTGTGTGAACTGGCTGTTGGGAATGGTGTACCGTGGTGAAGAGGGCTGTGTAAGAAGTTGCAAGATGAATTCTGGATATTGAAGAGCTTGCTAAGATGGAAAGCTTCTCTTAATGCAAAGAACACATAGAATGGCCACAGTTCTGGGTTGACCTGTACTACGGCCGGTTGTACATATCACTCCCATATAAGAGTAGAAAGGCATCCTGCTGCTGAGCTGTGCTGTGTCCTCACACAAGCTTTGGAGAGCAGCTGCAGCTCATTTTGCTGTACTTCAGGATGCTGGACTTCCCAAGAATGTTTTCCATGTCTTTTCCACCTTCCTCCAAAGCCCACTTCTCCTTTGACTCACAGGAGAAAAGTTCTGTAATTTGACAGAGCTATCTTTTCCTTTTCTGAATACTGATAATAAGCATGTATGGAGAGGTGAGAGAAGTTCACAATTGATTGACTTCCATCAGTAGTGGAATTAAAAGGTTTCAGTTAAGGTTTAGGACATGCTGCCTTTATACCTGTCCTCAAAGACTGGTTTCTTTTCCAATAACTCCTTGCATGGCAATATTGAAGATACTATTGCATTGAGCTACTGTTTTGTGGTCAGTAAATTTCTTTTCACTTAAAGAATCTTTAAAAAAACAGAACAAAAAGTATATAACATTGAGATATTTTTGGAGGAATTTCTTTAATTGTATTCTTGTTCCATGACAATTAATAGATTACTGTAATTCTTTTCAAAGAATCATCGTTTTACTTTATCAAAGTTTGAACTAACAAAATGTTGCAGGTTGTTTATTGTTAATGACTGTCATTAAGCTGAGGTTACTTGGCTGAGATCCATTGTGAGGGGCAGGGTTTACCCAGCAGGTCTTGGCCTTGCTGGAAGGTCTCTCATGGGCAGAGCCGCACATCACTCAATTCCTACCTGCGTCCTCGTGGAGTTGTGTCACTAGAGGGTCCTGTGTGGTCAAAAGACCATCAGGGACCACACTTTTTTCTCAATGAATAGAATTAAATAGACACAAGAATTAATAACCCTTAAACTTTCTAAACCTCAAAACAACTATTGCGGAATTCTGGATGGAGATAGAAATGGGTGCAGACCCAGTCAGTCCAGGCATCCTTCCTGCCCTCCTCCTTCTCTATTTCACATCCTTGATTTTGCCTGATCTTGGAGCCGGGCTTGCAGGATAGTGTTATGCTTGTGGAGGACTGTGGAGGCACTGTCAGAGTCTCCTCTTCTGAACATGAGAGGCCCCACTGTGCATGAAAATCCCTGTATCTGCTCTCCTCCTGCCTAGCTCCTTTGGATACATCAACAACCCAGTAGCCCCTGGCATCAGTCAGCCTCACAAATCAGCCATTCTTGCCCAAAGGCATTCGAGGTCTGTCTGAGGTCCCCATGGACAGCAGAGCACCACCGCAGCTCCTGCTTTGAGTGCCATCTCCAGCAGTGGCTCCCACTGACTCATCTGCCAGGGCAGCAGCAGGGCCCCAAGCAGCCTCCTCCTGTTATTCCAAGCAGCAAATAAACAGGAGAAAGGCAGGACTCCCTGACGCCCAGTTCCCTCTTTCCCAAAAACTGGATAACTAGCCCTTAATTTGTGGGAGAGTATTTGCCCATAGGAGGCCAAAGTCATGATTCAAGTACTGTTCTTCACTGACATCATTAACTTCAGAGTTTCATGTGATGCCATTGACTGATACAGAGAGTCTCCAGCTTTGCAAGGGAATGAACAAGCAGATTCCAGGGTCTTTGGGGAAGGGTAATTTATTTGTGAGGTTTAGCAGTGTTATTTGATTATTTGTCTTCAAGGGTCATATGGTGGAGGCAGTCTTCCTGGGAAATCATTACATGTTGCTCAGTGATTCACTGACTGTTGGCCAGAGCACTGTTTGTAACTAATTTATCTGAATCCTTTTCAAATCCTTCCCTCTATTAACGTTTCAGCAGTTCCTTTCCTTTGTAAATTCATGGTAGTTATGTGTTACTCAGGATGATTGTATGAAAATGGTTTCAAACACAACGATTGAGCAGATGAGCTGTCTCGGATTTATGTCACAGCCCATCTGCCTGTTTTAAATAGGCTTCCTGCATCGTGCCATTTCCTCTTCGTTGGGTAGGCAGTAAAAAAGACTGCTTGTGTGTAGCATCTTCATTGCATTTGACCTTTCCAGAGTGTTATTTCACATGCATACTTCAAAGTTTGCATTTCCTTCTGCAAATATAATTTGAATCTCATTCTATTTTGGCAGCAGGTGCCGTTGCAACAAAAGCTGTTCCTTCTTTATGCCACTACCTTTAGAGTGGAGGCTGAAGTATGACATGTCAGCTGGAGATGCTGCAATCTGAGGTAAGCTCAGGGCACACACTTCAAGGCTGGATCCCCCAGAGACCTGAATTGTAGTGAAAGTGGGAAATGTATAGGTCTTGGCCCTATGTTCAGCACTAAAGGACATATACACTTGAACTTGGACTGGAATTGGACTAAAAGTTAAAATTGAGTTTGATCTAAGACACCCGTTATCAGGCTCCCATCCATTGTGAGTACTTAAAATGAAAATATTTTCCCTATGGATTTTATATTATAATCCTTTTTATTTACACTAGTCTGGATGAATACTTTGCATTATGATGAACCAGCCACAAGGTGTCAATATAGTGTAGCAGATTCTTAGTCAGGTTTTGCTACTACAGCATCATTTGACTATTAATACAATTAAAACCTGCCTTCTGGTGGGTTATTTGAATAGCTAATTGCAAAAATTCAGGTCAGATCACATCTTTTGTACCTGATTTATTTAATCAATGAAGTCTTCTCATGCTATGATTGGGAGGGGGGGAGAAAAATTAGTATAAATGACTGCAGTAAAAAATGTGACAAGGCACAAGCTACAGGCTACAAATACTGTAGCACTGTGTTTTAGAAGGAAAGTCTGACAAAGTGAGATGTTAGAGTGGTGGGGGTGAATTAATTTTTGTCAAAACATGAGAAGTGACCGTAATCAAGAGACACAACATGAGAATTAAATAACTCTTCACAGTAAGGAGTCAAAATATCTAGATGAACTGGTGCCTGTGCTCATTTATAAGAGGAGTAATGACTAGTGAGACAAGATAAAGATGGAAAAGCAATATTAAAGAGTTCCATTTTGCCTCTTTTAGACACGGATCTTTGCGTGTCATTAAATATAAAAACAAATGCCTCAAAAGAGTCAGAGCTAAAGCTGAGGTCTGAATTATAAAGAACGTGGAAGCAATTTGGTTTTGTACCCCAACGGGGGGTTAGGATCTAGGGAAGAAGGGCCTGTTAGAAATGAGAATGAAAGGCTGTTAGGAAAATGACTCCTAGAACTGTGAATATTATCTCTTTGAAGTATGCATTAATGGGTTTTGGTTAAGAATTTTCAAAGGGGTTAAGGACTTAGCTCCCATTGAATGTCAGTGGCTTTTGGACACTTCACTGCCATAGTCTGCTTTGAAAATCCCAGCTTAGAATATTAATTTTAATGTATCTTTTCCACTGCAGTAGGAGGGAGCAGATCCATGACAGAGATGAACAGAAAAGCTACAAAAGAAAATAAGTTTCTTTGTGTTACAGTCTTTCGTTATAAATTATTGTACTTTACCTAATCTACTCAGTTGAGTACAGAAGCATATATAATAGGTGTCTGAGCAGAGGATATTACATTACATGACATCCTTCACTTGTGTTAATGATGCTGTGTATTGGGCTTTGTACAAAGTGAAGGGCACTGGCTAGCAGATAATACCGTAAAAAAATATATCATTGGCTGCATTTCTTAAAAGGACAAAGGGAAGATGGAGCCTGTTTATGCAAAGAGCTGGTTTTCTCAGGTTCTAAACCAGCTGTGACACTATGCCGTCCTTTGAGAGATATTTTATTGGGCAACAGATCAGTGTTGGAGGTCAAAAGAGCAAGAGCAATAGATGCATCATGTTCCCTGGAGCTCCCTGGGGGCAGGTTGGGACAATAGTTAGAAAAACTGTAAGGTCTGTGGGAATAAAACTCTTGCTGTTCTTGTGCTTCTCTCTTTTGCATTTCTTTTTCATATCGTATATCTTAATGAGAGGAAAGACCCATGGACGATCCTGGTGTGATGGTGAATAAAATGCTACAGAACAGCTTTAAGCTCTTCAGAATGAAAATATGTTGAAAAGGTGGTTTTGCATATCAATGGTGGCAACTAAAAGTGATGGAAAAGCCAGCAGAGAAACACCACTGCTAGTCCCATGTCAGAACTCATTGTCAGAGAGTTGGTCTTCAAGTGGAGATGAGAGAATACCCTTGCTCCCCTTTAGTGGTCTAGTGACACTGTGGGTTTTAAATACTCTTTTTATTTTTTCTCTCCTCAAAGGAAAACAAGTATCAGCATTTTCTTTCTTGGAATAAACTGGGCAAAAACTAAAACAAATTTCCAGTGATGTGGTGGTATTAAATTTATCATACAGTGTTTGGGTGTTGGTTTTTTAAATTGCTGTTATGCTGAAGGCAAAAAATAGGTGTCCTGTTAGGAGGATTTAAATAAGGAAGTGAGGTTGACTGGCAGCTCATTTCAGGAATGGGAGAATGAATGTTGAAAAAGCCCACATACCAGAGCAGGGATGTAAAGGAGTCCCAGTGAATACATGATTTCCAACAAAGGTTTGTCACTTCCTGATTTTCACCATTACTACCGGTGTAAATAGCAAAAGGGTTTTTTAATTAAAAAAATCTCAGGCCCACAATAACCCATAGTAATTGGTTACTATGACTGAACTGCTTGTTCCTAGACAAGAGTCCAAATCAAAGGCTTAGATCTGTATAAATCCAAAATGATTGTCTCTACAAAACCAATAAATTCCTCTCCTGGCAGATGCCCAGGTTTCACTGTGTGTATCCTAGTCAACCTGTCACCAACCTCATCTGTTCTGTCTGCCTCTGAAAAATGACCACTGCTTCGCAGCAGAGAAAGCACTGAGCACATAGCACCACTTGTTTGGGTTTTAACTAGTTTTATCCAGCCTGGACTAAGGAAGCCATTTTGTGAGCTGATGAGGCTGAACTTCCTTCTTTTATGCGGACTGTAACATGCCTAAGACACAGAAACTGTAAGTGTTACCTGAGCATCAGTAAGGGGTTTAAAACACAGCAGAAATAAACGAGAACAGTTCCTGACATAAAAAAAGCTAAGAATCTAGTGGTGTATCTTAATTACCTGTTGTATCTGACCTGGTCTGCTTCCTGCCAGCTTGAGGCATAGATAAAAAAGATTTTTCTACGAAAAAGATTTATTCTGCAGGATGTTGATCAGTCTCCTCCAGATCTTCCAGGGCTGCTCAGTATGTTCTTAAAGTTACTATGTGAGCATTAGCAGTTTTATTACTATCATGCCTGGGAGCCATTTCCTGAACAATGATTTTCTTTTCTCGGCTGTGAACAGAAAGTGGGAGTTCCTGCCATGCTGCATTTACAGTCTCAGAGATAACACGTGGGTCCATGTAGCTGGGGGATCAATGGAAATCATGAGCCAATATTTGATCAGCATGGATAGCAACAGCCCTAGTGCATTGGCAAGCTTAACTGCCATCAAATCTCTGGTAGGGAAAGCAGAGCTTTGGGGAAGGATTGGAAGGAAGAGGTTATTATGGCTTTGTAGCTTCATCGAGCCACGTCAACCATATGGAAGAAAAGCACAAGAATACTTGTGAGAAAACCTAACAGCTAAGTAATCAGAAAGCACACTGGATCTACCATCCACAAGGTGTTTTAGTGCTTTCCTGGCTCAGGACCCAGGTCTGTTGCATCTTGAAAGAACAGACTTTCTGTTGAAACAATAGATTATGAAGTAGAGAATTTCCCAACTTGTGTGTCCTCTGCTACTACAGATACTAGCTTTGTGCCCTTTAGTGTTTAATAGGAGTCAACAGTGAGGGAATGATTTAACTTCCACCATAACCAGTCACTGCAGACTTCAAGTCATCCTAGGCTTCCCCCAGCTTGGAGTGTTTGTCCTAGGAATGTGCTCTCTCAAAGCAAGGCACCCACTTTAAATTCGGTAGGCTGCTTTCTTCACAGATTTTAATGTTTTGGCAGTTCAGCCAAACACAGATTAGATGTGGGTGGCACTATTCGCTGTGTGAATCACAGAAGGCGGTTTAGAAGCACATTGTCTTCTGCTTAATGATGTTACCCATATTGTAACCTTAAGATCTCAGAGGCTTTCTTGCAGCAAAGACACTTGCATGACTTTGTGTCTGTCAGCATCTGTAGACAAACTTCATGAGAAAGGGGCTGCTTATGATTTCTTTCTGTTCATACTCTTTCACAGACATTTTCTACGATGCCTGACTTACAGCATTGTTCATAGTTTCAGTGTGGAGTAGTCCTTAGAGAGACCTGTGAATCATTCCTGTGGCTAGTGTTGTAAAGACAACTAAATATACAACCAGAATTAGGGAATGAGTATTTGCTGTTGGTTGGATCTCAGCACAGCTTTTGATACCACTGGGTATAGCATAATTCCTCTCAAATTGGCAAGAGGACTGTGAAGGTAACTCAAAGACTTCTTTAATTTGGCTATATTATAAATATTTAGTTTACTTACTTTCTTCCTCTTAGCCTGAGGTTCCTCCAAGGTGTATTCTGAGTACCTGAAGTCAGAACTGATTATTCCTTAATCTCCTTGCTTAAAAATGCCTCTTTTCTTGTTTTTATTTCTTCTTCGTATTAAAAAACTCTTTGCTTTAAGAAGCCTGAATCCCCAATGCCCTGCTGCTAGTGCAGTCATTGTTAGCTGTGCAGCGTAGATCTGAAGCATTATCATTTGGCCAGTCTTGCAGTTCCTGCCAGTCAAACAACACTGAAGCATGTGGTGATATATAAGCTAGTCTAGCGAGGAGGGATATAGGCCAGGATGCTGTTGCAAAGGGTAGGAGAGCTCTAACCAGTGCTACCTCTCTGCCGCTATGTACACTGAGAAGTAGAGGAGACAGAGGGATAAAAAGCATTTTCACTGTTATCTGCAATTATATATATGCAATATAGCATATACACAATATTTTGAGGGTATCTAATTTTGAAACTCTTGCTACAGTTTGGAACAGCTGGTGAAAGTTAGGGAGAATAGTCCTTTGCAATTGCTTTTGAAACACAGCACTTTCTTTGCAACGTGCTGGTTGTACTGCCATAACATAGCGCTGTGACCTGAGTGCATACCACCTTGACCTCATGACCTTAAGAAAAATGATCAAAAATTGTTGTTCCTGAAGGCATCATTCAGAACACTGCCAGACTTGATGTCATTGACAATGAGTCATGAATCTGATAATGCAATTTAAGATATTGAATCATATCCTCAACTTGTGATTCATTATGGGATTTAAATGCTACAAGTGGTATCCTGGACTCTGTTCCAATATATCTGAGTTCAGATACCCTTCCAAAATAAGCGAGTGACTAAGAGCCATAAATTCAGTTCACCTCAACCACTAATAGTGCCCAGAAAGATTATGCTTTAGCTTTTCTGGCAAGGACAAAGTAATAAACATTCCAGTACATACTGCCCCTCCCCCGCCCCCGACCTCCTC
>NW_009215281.1:17130-54802 GCF_000690835.1 Fulmarus glacialis
CTCCCTATTTCTCTCTGAGGATGCCAAAATGAAATTTTCAGCATCTCCAGGGGGGTAATTAATTCTGTTTCAGGCAAAGAGAGGTAAAGTGACCCTTACAGCTTTCATTAACCAGTGCAGTAAGACTCCATTTCTTGAGGCACAACCTGCAGATAATTGTGTTTGTGGCAAAGCACATGGGAGAATGCAAGTGATCTGCCCCACATCGGCTCCGAAGGGAACTTGCAGCCTCTGAAGAAAAGAGGACTTCTCCAGAGCAGATCTGATAGAGCACATCTGCATATGTACATGGTCAAAGTACTGCCTTCATCTCCTGGGAGTAAAATACTATTTGCTGGAAAGCAACCATTGCCTGTCAGATGCAGTGTCTCTTTCAGAGCAATATTTCTAAGTTTTCTTTATCAGTGCACACCAACACACTCTATCTCCCACCAGGAAAACTCGTTCATGGTTTGGAGTTGCTAGAACCGTCATTATGAATGGATGATCTCTCACTAAAGTTCAACAACTTTTGGGCCTGTGTTCAACAACAGATAAACTAAAAATCATGAGTCTGCCACTGTCTCTGAATACCATCTGCTGGAAAACTGTGTTTATAACTACTCCGTGCAGTTGCTGTGAGTTGTGTTGGTTTTATTTAAACTTGTTGACTTTCAATAGTCTCTCAGAGCACTGCATGCCCTCAGGACACGGATTCCCACATTGCAGTTTCCTCTTTTTAGCAGTCCCAGTAATGACTCCCAATTACTCAGTCTTGTATAAAGATGCGGAATACAAGCATTCCGCTAATTTGAGCAAGTCATTTTGACAGAGGACCCGTTGATCAAACAGCAAACAAGCAGAAGGTCCAAGTGTTGAAGGTGAACATTTACAGCAGAAATAAGGTCACCTGTACCTACCAATAAGACACAAAGAACATTGATAAGCCAGGGAGAAGGCGTTACATGAGATCAGAAACTCACACTTCTTAACACATAATACTCCAAATATGATAGTTGCAGAGTTGTTTTAAGTGCCCTCAGCACTGTTGCATTACAACAATGCTATTTTTTTTAGACTTGGAAATTAATCTTGACCATATTCTAATATTTACCTATAAATATAGAGATTTGTTAGAAGAAATCTAAGGAAAATCGTGTGGGAGCTTGATTGTGAAGTGAAGAAATACTCTTGCTAAAAAGATTTAATTTTTATTCTATGACTACTATTTGTAATCTGTCCTGTGCATCTGCTTAGATCATTGTGTTATATTAATTGGTTATTAATACTCATTAATGAAATGCAGTAGTTGATATAAAGAGCTAGATTCACTGGACAGAGATGTGATTAAAGACTAAACCTCGAAGCTGCAGTTACTCCTTCTTTTACAACTGAATCTAAGGTATAATTTCATTGGCTTTACAGTAGTTACTCTGGAGTTACACATGTGGATGTGAATGGAGAGTCAAGCACAGCAAATATTAAGCACAACTTAAACAAATAAAACTAAATAAACCTAACAAACACCTCCAAAACACAGTATAAAGATTAACAGGGAGAACTGCTTGAATCAAAGCAAAATTTCATTTCGGCCCAACTGGCACATTTTGTGTTATCAAACTACATACAACTTCTGATCATTTTAAAACAGGAAGTAAAGATACAGTGAGAGTTTAAAGTACATATTACCAAGGATAAAACAAATTCATAGGTGTCAGCATCAAAGCAGCTTAGAAAGAAAAACTTGAAAACATTTGCTTTTGAGGTACTGCAGACAGAACAGTCTGTCAGTCCCCGACTGAAATGCCCTGGTTGCAGTGTGTATCATCGCAGTAGGTGCTGCGCTCACATCAAAAACTGAAAAACTGAAAAGATAATGGAATTGCCAGAAGATCTGTGTAACAAGAGGTTTCAGCACGAGAGGGATGACGAATCGCCATGTCATGTGCAGGACCTAAATGGAAAGGATCATAGTACACTTTCAAAAATTAACATCAGAACCAATAGGAATTTGGGGAATAGAGAAAATATTGATAATGAGCTCATATCAATGAGGTGTAGCTCCAGAAAGCACACCCATGTCAAGCAAAAATGTCATTCAAGGAGCAGTTTGACTGGTATAAAATAGGTGAGCCTGAGCAGGGTATCAAAGTTCACAGGAAAACTCCCTGAAAAGTAAGGGAGATGAAGGCATTTCTGTTTCTGAATAATGTTCTGAAAACGCACCGGGAGGACAGTAACATCACACTTGATTTAATGGGAGATTGAGACGTGCACAAGGGTCCTGGCAGAGCAGCTCTTCCCTGGAGCCAAGGGCAGTGCTGCTGAATTTGGGAGCTAGGTTAGAAATTGTCCCCATGTTTCGACATGTCCAAGAGTAGCGCATCACAGAGATTTGGTAATTAACATCATCGTTTCTCCTCACAGTATGAGCAATGACTGTTTAGCTGTCTTTCCAGGAGTGTTACCTGCAATTAGCTCACTGACATGTTGACCTATAAATAACTGTCAGAAGGAGGTTTCTGATGAAGAGTCTCAAAGCGCTGAACGGCAGGTGAAGGGAGGCTGGTTTAGGCTGCCCTTACGCGGTGCTGGCAGATGGTGTATTTCAGAAGAAAAAAAAAACTACACAGTGAAATATGGAGACTCCAAAAGGCTTGAGCTAAAGTTACACCCATTTCTCAAGTTAGTTATACAACGCTATGCAGCACTCAAACTAGAGAGCTCCCGTTCACGATAAAGATTGTGTAAAATTAAAGTCAACAAATGACAGAGAGCGTGAGCTGGAAGGGCAGCGTGCTGGTGGCCCATCTCCCACTGCTCTGCCATTCCTCCATGAAGTACGTGGTCCAGGTCTAATGCAAAGCTGCTGATTCTTTTCTATTAATGGCAGCTGGCACCCAGTAGGGTCCTGCATGTGCTGGGGTTCCTTTCCCACCTCCCTGTAATTAATTTCCTTTTCCACCTGAGTTAATTAACATTATTTTTCTGAGAAAAGAGTCTGGGGAAACTGTCTTGTATGTGATTTGTATTGCATATTTTCTTAAATTTCATCCAAAGGTAGGTTTTTTTCCTTGTGATTCTCATTTTTAGTGAGTATAATAGGATTTCAGTCAACTTGCATTTAATCTAGACCTAGCGATTGAAAATCGCTATTTTCAATATTTACAATGTGTTCTGGTGTTCTGGTGTAAAGTATATATGTGAAAGCCTCAGCTAAGCTTTGCTGTCTGGCATATGCCCAATTTTGAACAGAGGCTTAAGCTCAGGCTATCAAGACGGAGTTAAGCAAATGCTAACTATTGGCTCAGGTGGTGCCAAGGCACAGACGGTGCAGGGCACGAAACCTGCAAAAAAGAACAACTGAACTGCAGAATGTCACGCACAAGTCTGAGCCATGCTGTTATGGCTTTGAAGTTAGAAGCTGGCCAGGTGGGATATCACTTGTCTCTTGTACTTCCAAACATTGCACTTTGCTTACTTTTAGATTAGCTGCTTCATTTCAAAGGATAGATGGATTCAATTACAAATAAGATTTTTTTTTTTGCACCTCTAATTTGACAGAAAAATTCTTAGTTTCAGCATTGACAAGCTCCTCTGCCTAACAAAATCATTCACTGCAAATGATTTAATATGACCTGAGAGAACATTGTAAGACAGTAAAAATGGCTTTAAAAAATACAGTGTGGCATTCTGTCTCCCAAAAGATTACAACAGGATGTGTTTGACAGCCTTAGTTTATAAAATCGTTCTGGTAACAGTTATATGTACAAGAATTGTCAAACTTAGTGTTACTAGGGGTCAATTTTCACGTTCTCACTTAATACAAGTGTAAAATATCAGTGACAAATTTCATTGTAGCCTGACAGTTTTAGATGTGCAGTAGATATAATATCAAAAGTATGTCTTAAGCTAGAAGTGGCATTTTTAACATTTCTCAGCTGAATACACATCCTTCACAATGTTTTGATCTTTTTGTAACAGGACATGAAAAATGTACACCAGAAAGCTGCCTCATGCTCTAACAAGCTATTTCCTATGAGCCAAACATTTTAAATGCTGCATTCTTTTTTATTTTGAATCCGTGCAGTGATAGGAACAAGGCTTGAGAGAGTTCTGGCAGATTCTAGGACAAAGAAAGTTTCAAGAAACTATCAAAGTTCATAGTTTTCTATGTTCGTAATTCTAGTCTCTCCCTTTTTTCCCTCTTGCATTATCTTCTACCCTGTTAAATGTTCACATGGTTCCAATTTCTTATTCTGATCCTAGCAGTTGGCAACAATGAGCTCAGCTCTACCTGTATTAATCTTCATGGTGGTGCTCTAGTTACCTAGAGAATCATGAAATCTGCTAAATTCTCAGATGAAAGTGATCTGAATAGTTGGCCTCATGTAGTCCTTGTATGCCATATCTCCATAAATTCCCCAAGAACAGTGAAAATGCTAACAGTGAATAGGTATCTTCCCTTTGAACCTCTTTCAAGACGATGCCATTGTGTGAGGTTAAGGGAAACTGCATAGCTGGTAGCAGCGACTTACAGATAGGATTCAGTAACTTCATCTCTACTGTATGTAAGGTGTACATACATACACACACACACACACATATTTTAGAGATTCCAGAATTCTTGACACAATGAATTACCTGCCATATTCTGAGTGATTATGACTTGGACAATACTACCTTTTCTGCAGAAGTTTAATATGAGAGTGAAGAATATATTTCTGGGGACAGTTAAAAAGGTTTCATATTTCACCTCATGGCTAGATGGAAATTATACTGGTGCCCAAATTCCAAAATGTTCTAAAAGGACAAAAATGTAATATCGGTTGTACAGCAGCATGATACTCTGTTATAGCCCACGTATTGTATTATTGCTAGCAAACTGTGGAGAATCCATGATTTTTCTTTTTTTGTGGTGTTTTTGCATTTTTTTATCCCCTATGAATATATTTCAAAAATATAGGGGAAAGTTTTGATTCTGTTGAAATAAAATTAAATACCTGAATTTCTACTGAGGGGAAATTACATCAGAAACAAATTATTTTACTGGCTGATCAGTCAAACCTTTACAGTCCATAAGCATTTGTGACGGCTCATGGCAGCCCTGAGAAAGGAGATCTCTTTGTACCAGTGATCATTGGGGAGGATCTCAAGACACAGACTCAGCAGGCATTTTTCTTACCTGCCCTGCCTGTGTGGATATTGCACTTGGGTCAATTAAAATTCAGTTGCTTTGGAGACAGAGAGACTGAAATGTTGTTATCCACACAGGGGGACAGAAAGGACCAAGGAGCTATACTTCACATTCCCTGGACAGTCAAACCCACTTTCCATCTGGCTAATGGAAATTAGACAGGAAAGGACAAGGGAAGGTGTTTCTGTCTTGAAAGAAAAGGTGAATACAATATCTTCCAAAGAGGTATATAACTCAGTGAAGACTTCGGTCTGGCAGCAACAGAGGATTACTGCAGCCTTAATGGAGCCAGTTATATCACGGGGTTTAGGAACTGTGTCTGACCAGCAAAGGAAGACCCAGAGGCAGGCACACCTGCAAGTGTTTGTGCTGCGAGGCACCGGTTATAAATAAAATAACTCTTGTTATTGTTGGAGAACAGTGAAAAATCTCCCAGCAATGAATTTTTTCAGTCTAGAATCTGGGAAGGATTTTTTTTAAATTACCTTTTTTTAACTGCAGTCTGAAGTTGCCCATTAAAACTTTCTAGCTATGCTATTAATTACAGTACATGGCAGCAATATTTCCACTGCATTATGTATATTTTTCAGCGGGGAAAAGAAGCCAGATGATCCAACAGAGCAGTGCAGTCATCTCCCCAGCAAGCGTCACTGCCTCAAGATTGTCCGCCTTGACAGATTAGTGCCCCTCATCCAAGAGTAAGACAGTGGCTAAGAAAAATCTTTTAGTTATGAATCTTACACAATCAAAGCAAACTTTTCAAGCTCGTATTTGTAACTAACATCTTTAAAGATGACGAAGAAGAAGCAACAAGATCATAGTAGCATTTCTTCAATGTGCATTTGCTGAGTGAATAATTTTTTTTCCATCTTCTTTAAAAAAGACTGTTTTTGCCACATCCTATTTTCACATTCAAAAAAAAGTGAATCATAGAAACTTTTATTTTGCAGCACTTAAATGGGCTATTAGTACTTACAAGACTGTTTTTCTATTTTTTCTGGAAAATTGTTCATATAAATTACCAGTTTTTCTCAAAAAAAAAAAGTTCCTTGGCCATTCACTGAGAAATGAGGTCACTAAGGTGCAACACCAAGGAGAGGTTTTTTTGCCAGCAAACCTTCTCCCACATTAGCCACTGAAGAACTAAAAACTGTAGTCCTTCCTGGCAGCCCATCTTATTCATTACTATCAGCTGAAGAAAGCTATGTGCACCAAACTAAAAAATTCATTGCATTTTTTAGTGTGAGCAATTTTTTTCTGGTTCTGTGCAGTTGCCAGCCTGTCTGCTCTCCCAAACATTATGGGACTCTGACAATTTCTAATGATGACAAAGTAATTCAGTACTGTCTGTGTTTATTCCTCCAGGAATATGCTGCTTTAGCAGAAGCACATTTGCAATGTGCATGACCTCTGCTCTCCTTAATAATTCTTTTTGACAAAATGAAGAGACAGGGTAGCATTTTTAATGGGAGCTGTGTTAACTGCTACATCTTGCTGATTTAGGAACTGGTAAAAAAATTCTCAGATTTATGTAATCCAGTCTAAAATGCATTCTTTACATAAAGTTACCAAGTAAATCAGAGAAGCCCAAGAGGGCTGATTCATTCAAGAGGTAATGGCTAAAGGTGGAGCTGATTTCAGTTGGAGTTGTGGGTCTGAGCTGCTCTTGAAGGAAACACAATCACTACAATCAGTTCAAAACTGATACTTCTAGAAATACTGGCTCAGACTCATAGGACCACCATGCCTACAACAGGAGGGGAAGAAAAGTTTCCTTAACACTATGTTTGTCTTTCTGAACTTCTTCTGAGGCTGAGCAGTTCATTACTGATGTAATGTAGAGTAGTCCCAGGACAGTTCTGCCTCTCTGTGGTCCCCTAGATGTTATGAGCAGCCAAGAATAATTGAAGAACTGAGTATCAACCAGCATTAACCACACAATAAAGTTGGATGAAGATGTAGGCTAAAAATCTCATGCTACTGAGTGGTACATGCTAGCAAATAATGACTTTTTAATAATGGCCACCTGCCATTAAGATACAGTCTGGTTTGACTGTTTTTTCCATGTCTGCCTTTGCCATAGTAGGACAAGAATATGGCTGCTGTCATGAGTGTTTAGGGCAGCTTCTCTGATCTTCTGCATGGAGGTTCAGCCCCATTCCCTGAGGGTTTCTGTTATCATTCTAAAAAGTTCCCTTTATATCTTTCTCTTGAAAAACTGCAATGCTGAAAAAAAAGAAAAATCCTTTTTCTTATTTCTGCATTTTCAAATTTGGTGAGCGTCTCTTTCCATTGCTCCTAATGGAGCACAGGCTGAAATGACTCTCATCTGTTTATTCATCCAAGCAGCAGCATCATTGATTCTCATGAGAGAATGAATGCATTCTCCTGCACTAAAGCAATACAATTGTTTTGCTCTGCATCACAGAAAAGATTCATATTTATTCAGATTCATATTTATTTATTTTGGCAAATGACTGTTAGAATTAAACTGAGAGGATCAAATACAGATCTAGAGCCTGCAAAGCACTCCTTAATCAAGAAGAGCCTCTATTTGTGTTTAAACAATGGTTTTTAAATGATTTGTTAAGGAATTGTTTTTAAACAGTGCTATTGATGAAAAGGTACAAACTGAAAAATTAGACCTGAGCACATTTCTGACTTTTAGAGAAGTCTTGACTGAAGACCCAAGATGATGTAGCCTGTCAGACCCTGTTTCCTTAAAACACTCTGAGAAGACTTCAGCATAAAAGCATTTTCAAGTTTGGAGACTTACGTATTGAGTTCTGAGCTGAACTTTCTTATGTGAACTTATCACTAATTACCATCCTGGTAATAGGTTTTGGAACAAAAGGGGAAAAAAATCCGCACACAAATCCTGAAAAATCAAATGCTTTTGTGTTCAAAAGGAACTGCAGTTTTTTAGCAACTTAGTTTAAAGAAGCATGGGCTAATAGTGAAAATAATGTCTACAGTCTGGTTACACAAGCGAGCTATTTTAATTGTTGCTATTGGAAGACAAGTATCAGCATACTACATCTTAAATCAGCTGGAAAAATGTATTCCTTGGCTTCTTTTCCATTGAATGAAATGTTGTTTAAAACAGAGAAAACAGTTCTACTTCCTTATATGTTTTTAGTGTGTCTTCAGGGAATTGCTATTTATTTTGCAAGGTCAGAGTAACTGTATGTTATTCATTTAACTGAATTTTTGAAATATGGCCTAGCAACTATCAATTAAAGTGACTGATTGACTAAAGCGCATAGTACTTTTGTCTATTGTAGGCTACTGTCACTGATATTTCAGAACTATGTGCTTTTACATCAGTTCTCTACTTGGCTATTTTGTTTAATTATAGCTTTAGAGGCAGTGGACTTTGAACAAATTCTAAAATGCAAAAAAGGGTCCAGATTAAAATGTAACAATTGAGTAAGAATGATTAGAAAAATAAATAATGAAAACAACTAAAAGCTAAAATGTCACGTTGTGGTTTTCTCTAATTGCCAAATAGCACTGACGAAGTGGATTTCTCAGTTAAAACATCTCCAGGCTTTTGATACCTGAGCATAGTCTTGATGGCTGCACATTGAAAAATGGATTTAGTTAGTTTTTTGGCCAGGTTGTATGTATACTGGAGAACTACTGAGCCAATTTTTAATGGAAGAAAACTGGGAAGGTCATGTAATCTTCATTTCTTATTTTTTATACATTTTCTTTTGCTGTGATTGCCATCACTGATATATTCAGATTGCCATCCTGATATATTTGTGCATCCAAACCTGCATCCCAGTTACTATGTTCAGGTTCACTATCTCAGAATTATGACTAATAGAGGACAAGGAGCCAGTCAGGAGACAGTGACTTGCTGGGGTTTTTCTGGGAAAGCAGTCTCAGCAAAATTTTATAGTGTACATTTGGCAGATGTGGTTACTGCCTACCCTGCGGCAGGTTCCCCTTTCACATCCTCTGATGTGGATAGTTTGAACCAATCTTTTAAGACGTATTTCCATGTCTCTTTCCCATCCCCAGTGTCAACAGCCTCCCCACTTTTTACAGTGTCTGACAAGTTCATAAAATTACATGGAGTATGTATATGTACATAGACGTATGTATATAGGTATACAGGGATGCATCACGGTCACGTGTCAACGCAGCCATGCTCTGTTTCGACTGGGATAACAGTATCCCACCTCTGCCCTAGAGCCAATAGCAGGTACGTTATGAGGCTCTGGACTCCTCTAAGAGTATTACAGCCACTACCTATTGTATTGCAGCAGATTGCTAAGCCTTGGGGGCCATATGTCCTATTCATGCCTGTAAAACTGGATTATGTATGACACCCAAACTGGCTGCTTGGGTGAGCATTGCCCTGATCAACAGATGCAATAGGCCTGTTCCACTGTTACAATCGCCTTCTGTAGATCTGTACAGACACTGTATTTTGATGCATATACCCTGTGAGTACATGAAACAACAGAGGACATATGGAATACAACTTTTATCGTAAAATGGGCTTAAGTTATTAGCTGCACCAGACTCTGTCCAATATCTGGCAACTCCTTTTCTGCCACTGTAGTAGAGGGCCAGCAAGGGCAAATGAGCTGGGTGAAATGAGGAGCTATACTGGTGTAGACCCATTAGCCTCTTGAATAACAGCCTCACACTAGTCCTGCCTTCTCCTGAGAAATTCAGCCCAGCTAGGATGTTTGAAAAGTCTATCCAGTGTAAAGCTAATTTTAGAACTTCTGTGGCTGAACCTCTGCTAGCCAGTCTAATAGCTAACTGTGCTGAACATAAAATTAAAAGCAATTTCAGATTATTTACTCCAGTAGTTTGGACCATGAAGGAGGTGATGTGCCAGCATTCCAGCAGCAATACTTCAAGCTGCTTGGAAGCTGTGGGCCCCATCCTCCAATGCCACAAAGCAGGCTGAGCAGCAAGGTGTGAGAGGACCAAATCTGGCTTATGTAGTTTGCGGGTAAAAGATTGCAAAACATCTAGAATAGGTAAAGCAACAGAATAGACGACAGGAGAGCAGGAAACATCCAGGAACAGCCAGATGCTGCAAATTCTATATTTTAGTGTGAATAATATAATACACAGAAGAAGAGGCAGACTGATAGGAATAGAGAGATGGAAAGGAGCCAGAACAAAGTATGGAGCAAAAAAACCCATACGAAAACCAAGACTAGGTTGTTCTAAAAGATGCACAGTGTCTGTTCACCAGCAGAGCCACTCAAATGCCATAAGATATGGAAAATTTCTATGTGTAGCTGTTGGTATTAATCCCTGCATCGTAATATCGGAACAGATTTTTCAAGTCTGCATCAGTTTTGCACTGAGGCTCACGGCATCTGCCCAGTGCATGGCTAAATAAGTATTCACATGTTATTTAAAAATAGTTGCACTCTCTTGGGTAGTCTCTGCCCTGTATTACCATATGAATGTAAAACAGCTGACATTGTGATCTGTTGGAAGAGAGTTTCTTAGACATTCCTAATGATGTGTTTATTATGTATTTAGTTATGTTTACTGTTTGAAAAGATTTTCACTGTTGTGCTGGATTTCTAGATAACCAAATAAATAAGTAGCAAAATAAGTTTGAAAAAAATAGTCCAGAATAACCTGCAGACTTTAAAGTAATGCAACCTATCAGTCAAAAATATAGATTTTTAAAGCATCACAAAAGAAAGGTGTTGAGAATATTTTTTTTCCCTCTACTATCTGAAAGAGAACTAAATTTCTCTGCAGGTTTAAAAGCTGGACATCTTTCACAGGACATATTATTTTCAGGAATGTGGGCATCCTTTTTATTTTCACAAAAATTATAAGCATCTACAGGTGGCAAATAGGAATACTCTGCATCTCTGAAACACAGGCTAAAGCTGGCGATAACTGTATTAGCACCAGTGGGAAGTAACAGCTGTGGATACGCAGACCACAGCAATTACTGATGAGGACCTAACACCATGCTCTACACGTCTTAGGGGTTTTACTTAAAGTTAACTGCAGCCTGGTCCTGCGGACTGAATGCCAATTAGCTATTGGAATACATTAGGTGCCCTCCTGGAGCCGCTTTCTGCTTTATCTGTATTCAGAAGGAACCCAGGCCGTGCACTCCAAGACCACCGTGCAGAGAGAACCAGAGCACAGTAGGTCAAGGTGCTCAGAAGACCTGCTTCAAAAGCACAGTCTTGATCCAAATTGAAATATTCTTGTAGATGCATCTAATATTTCCAAGAAGCTGGTTTTCTTGTAAATTTGAGATTTTCAGATATTTCAGAACTTGGAACCTTGCTTTGGCCCTTCTGGTTTGCATTTACACACGACAAACCTGCCCTACAGTCTTCACTCCTAAATCTTTGTGGTTCTGAGGACTCTCAGCTTCTGCCGATTCCAGCAAGAATTGATACTCAGTACCTCACAAAACCAGTCACTTTATGCCTGGGGAGAAAATGGTGCAGTACCTTAATAGCCTTAACATTTCATAAATGGTAACAGCAGACTGTGCTAGGGAGTCAGTACATTTATAACACTTTTCCTTAGTGCAATATTTAAATTGAGAGTCGCTACAAGAAACACTGCTGGACTGGTGATTGTGCAGTATTTTGATGGATCTAGGTGACATTTAAATTTAGAGAGATCAAACAGGGAAAATATGCCCATGTAGCTATAAACTGTGATGGCTGAGCAAAACAACATCCCAGCAATAAAACTGTAAGAGGAAACACAAAGGTTGCATTTTTTCCCTTGCTAGAAACACCAGTAGGGTGGGACTGGAGCAGGGCAAGAAACTAAACAATCAGTTCAATATTCGCACATAGAACCAAAAAAACCCCCTCTTTTCATGACATGGAACCAGGTTTCATGACAACCATGTTTGTATCATCTTGAACTTGTTTGAAGTCGTAAGATTTATGTTATGAAGACAAAAGAGAGTCACAAAAGCAGTTATCACTAAGACAGCCAGTAGTGGGATTATGAACAAGCCCCTCTGCCCAGAGGCAGGGGATGACTTGTGCCATTGTCCCTCCCTGCTCCTTGGGGCCTTCAACCCAGCCAGGCCAGAGTACCTGCATGAAATGGTGGTGAGAACAGAAGACAACTCAGACTGAGGAATTTTGCAGGTTATAGCATAGTGTCGGCAGTCTTAGCACATGACAACTGTTGTTGCTGGCTGGCCTGGAAACAATAAATCACTATACAGCTCCACATTTGTTCCTCAACACTATACAAGGCCATTGCTAGCCTGGGTAAACAGATCCATCAGCAGTTTCGATGAGGCACATCCTCTGCTCCAGCTGAGGTGCACACGTCTGCCTGAGCTGGAGTTCTTCTATCAACAGCGGAGGTGGTCGCACAGCAATGCAGAGGAGGCTAAAGAACAATAAAATGCTCTTTCACCCCTGTGCCAGTGCCCCCCACTCTGACCATAGTAATCAGCCTTTGCAGCAAGACTCACAAAAGAGCAGAAGTTTTTGGCCCATGTAGATTTGCAGTCCCATTTAGAGATTTTTTTCCTCTGATTGCACCCAGATAAAGTGTCGAAGATGCAAACTACAATGGTGAAACCTCCATAACTCAGCAAGTCATATCCTAACAGTGAACAGAAAAGCAAAGAAATAAAGTGTATAACTACAGAGCTTCCTTACACACAAACAGGTGGGTAAAGGAGCAACTTACCAATCTGCAATAGATCCTGGGTTTTCCCTTAGCTGATGGGAAAGAGGCTTGCTGGTACAAGCCATGGACTGGCTATATGCAGGCACCCAGGCTATTCAAGGAAAATTCTCATACAGAGAAATCAACAGCTTCAAGCTGTTGGGACTAGTCACATTTTGAGTACATACTGCTTGACAATGTGAACAATGCAACAGTGATTTATTGTCACAGGAAATTCTGACTCCACATCTCTTTCATTAAATAACTTATTTTGTCATTATTTGTAGCTAGCAAAATAAGTAAGCATCAAGTTAAATGACTTCTGAGCCAAAAATTTGCACTTAAGTACATTATTTTTGCAAAGTCTGGAAACCTCCAGAGAAAAATAACTGTTTGTCTGTCCAGCATCTTCTGAAGAAGACCACTTTCCTGCATACGCCAAACCGGCTAACGCAGTGAGGATCTGATGAATCCTAAAAGAACAGAATGTCTCGTTCATTTACATACAGTAAACACATGTTTAATCCAAACACAATTGTGAAATAGTTTTGAAATCCTTCTTTCATTGCAGTTTGGAGACTGTTGGCTAACAAGCGTCCCAGAAGGTTGTATTGTCTCTTGTTTACATGGGAGGATCAAATTACAAAAAAATGTTTTAGAAAGATCATTTGTCTTTTGTTTCCTGAGTACTTTATTTCCATTGAACTACTATTTCTAAGATTAAGCATCAGGCACCTTCAGGATCCATCCAGTATAAACTTATGTTTTAAAGGAAGCCATGCATAAAGTCTGGCACGCATAATGATAGTCTGTCTTTATCACCACAGTCTAGATAAAATTTAGAAGCTGGAAACACGGCTGTCTAGCAGTCATAATTCTGTCTGCATTTATCTGGCACCAGCTTCCCTTGCTCTTTCTTTTGATTCATTCTGTATTTTCTTTTCCAAATATTTTCTTAGACAACTGAATACCTATAGTACTAACGCCTGACATGCTGAGTAATCGGCCACTTATGGGAGTAGGTGTTGAGGTTGTGCAAGACTTCGCAGAATCAAGTCCAAAAGACAAAACTGGTACAGAGTGTAAAATCATCATAGCAACAGCAAGCCGAGCTTCTATGAAAAGCTGTCTTGGAGAAAAATCTGTCTATGTCAGGGAGCAAGTTTCAAAGTTTTCCAGGGATGGCTGCTGCAGAGCAGTCCCGGTGATAAGGCATGCCCAAAGGAAAAACAAAAAAATTAAAAATATCAGCGCTGAGTGGATTAGGTTAAGCTTTTACTTTGAAACCAGAATTTAATTTTGAAATAGCTATAAGTGTAACAAGCTTGGTGGTCTCTCCTTAGTCCCTGGTGGTTAGGGGAATCCACACCATAAAACGACCGCGCAGCATCTGACACAATTGGCAGTTGTGGCGTAAGAGAGGCCCCAGCCTGAGCCGCCGCAGCTGTAGTGCATCTTCACTGCCACAAAACAGCAAAGAAAACCGCATGCTCTGATCAGACAGACTTGGTTGGTGGAAAACCGTCTCCATTAACAAGAAGTAAATTCTACAACTGACCCAACGTCAGTTCAAGCAGCTCTCACAATCTTTAATGTTACCTTTTCTCAATGAACTGCTTTGGTGAAAGCCTGTGTGATGACTCATGGACACCGATAAATGCAGCAAGTGACCTGGCCAGACAGAGGCCAACTCTTGTGCACCCTTCAAAATGTATTACAGCACAAATAGAGTAAAACTGGAAAGGAGGCAAGAAAGGACAACAAATAGCAGGAGATGCAGCCAGGCACAGCATTTTTCATCTTCAGATGTAATGCTCTGTAATTTCTGTAATGGGTTTCACTGATGAGCTTAAAGAGATCTGTTAATGAATTACTTAACTCACATAATGTCCTTGTGGCACAGTGGTATTAAATTCATCTACAAACGAGTAAACTGAGAGGCTGGGAAAGCCCATGACCTGGCCAAACGTGCACAGCCCGTCAGGGAGCAATGGGGGGAAACCTGCAGGTGCAGCAGCACCTCCAACCCACGGTGCCCACTTCAGGGATGCACACACCAGGAGAAAGGCAACGTGATAAGTGCTTCCCTCTTCCCTCCCACACCTCTCCTGCTCATCTGTTCCCTTCAGGTTCTGTGAAGTTCCAGCTTTTGGTTTTGGTTAGTTGTAAAACAGAATAGGTCAGAGCTACTACCATCAGATTTAGTGAAAGTGGCACCAAACCTTTGAGCATCAATGGTCCCTTAAGTACGTGCATGGTATAGGAGAAAATCTAACCCAGTCTGGCTCAATGTCCATACCAGCCAGTTATCAAAATCAGCAATCATCAAAAAATCCAATAGTAGAACACTGGCAATGTGGAAAAATAAATCATTTTATGATTTCCTCTACCAAGAGAATATGTCTTATAAAATAGGCACCAAACATCATTTGTTTCTACTCAAATAGTACTCGTGTGCTTCCTTTTTCTGAATAAAATGTCCATTAAGTATTTATGGCATGAGTCAGAGGAAGCTTGCACAGGATTCATAGTGTGCAGTAGAGTACTATTGTTTTAAAGTCATCACCCTGGGAAGGCTATCAACCCATTAAGAATGACCTGCAAAGCCACAAAAAAAGTAGATTTCAGCCATGATTAACCCTCTCTATCTACTCAGAATAATTGCAAGACTGGAACTTTTTATTTTATGAGTAATCAGGAACCACAGAAATGTTGATGAAAGCAGTAGTGTAGTGCTGCTCAGTTATGGTGTATGCATACTCATTGATGGATCAGCTCTGAAAAATCTTCTGATCGTTAAAGGCAAGTGGGAGCCAAGCAAATGGAAAAGAAATAGATAGAAATTTTCAGCACTTAATGTGGATGTGCAGGTCCTCACAGAAGAAGAGCAATTTAAACATCTGTTACTGTCTGCCACAATTTCCATCTTGAGAAATCAGTGTCATAAATTTCTTCAGGAATGGAGCCTGTATTGTGACTCAGTAGTTGGTTCAAGCTGTACTTAATTAGAGTAAATCAGTGCTGCAAATGTCACTTAGTTCTAATTCAGATCGAAATAATGGCGCTCAAGTGTAATTTGATTTACAACTGAATATTACCTTGGGAGATGCTTTCTAGAAGAGGTCATTCCAGAAAATCTTTAACGGAGTACTGGGGTTAAACATACTCTGAGAGAATTATAAGGGGTTTCTTACTGGCAAGAGGTAGAAAAGTCAAATCAGAGGGGTTTTGTCATAGAAAGATTCTCAAGACAAAGAGAAAATAGTATGACCATGTGCCCATTCCCTAGCAGATTAGACGTATGGAACTGGCCCTATTACTAATAAAAATCCAGTTTCAACCAATGGCTGCAATTTACTTCTTCTCATAGCCAAGAAGCCATGTGGCCAGAGGGACAGCTGCTCCACAGAGACCCACCTGTGGGCTGATGGAGCTGTTGCCTACATCGTTTCAAATTATTATTGTCCTACACTTATGTTAAACATGCCTAAAATTTCAACTCTGGTTGAAATGACCTTTCACAAATGATCTTTAGGCCCTAAATTTGGAAAGATTTTCAAAAGCAATAAAGGCTGAGAGTTTTTTTAAAACCTCTCTTGCTTTACCTTTCAGACAATTCCCCTGCGTTAGCAGTGTATATCTGCTTTGCTGAACCATGGACTCATCAGCAATGCAGCAACTCAGCAGCAATTCATTTCTGCTTTGCTTAAAGTTTAACTTTTTTTTTTTTTTTGAGCCTAGCAGGGTAGAAACAGAGCCTCATTCTACTTTAGAAGCATAACAGAAAAGGCCACTCATTGCACGTGCTTCAGACACTGGCTAGTTTTGACTGACACCGTTAGTATTGTGCAGATCTAGGCATTTTGTCTGCCCTGTCAGGACCATTTCAGATGTACCTTTAGCTGATTTCTACAACTATTGTAGCTTAGCTGTGCAGATAATTGTAGCACATGAGCAAAAAGATAAAAATTAGGTAAAGCTACATTGAAAGCACACCACAATATGAAAGCAAACCTTTGACTTGACTTACCTTCTCTGTGGCACATTGGAATGCCTTAGCCCTGTGAGGTATCTGACACATTTTGCATGTCAAAGCCGAAGACGGGTCACCTAGTAGGTACTGAAAGGAAAGAGGCACCATATCATTTCTGATTGCTCATGGTCACCCCACAAAAATCTCTGCTCATGCCTCAATTTTAACACTTTTATTTTCTTATCGTACGCAAAAGAGAGCACTGAACAGGGAGCACTTGCAATATCCCAGCTGAGAACCAGCATCCCTGTGGGTGCTGGGTGCTCACACTCACGCAAGCCTGAGCCTTCCCACATAACCCCAGCAACAAACTTACCCAACCCTGTTATATATAGAAATGTTCAGTTCCTTCCCTTTCTTTTTACACTTGTTTTGTTTCGTTTAATAGCCAACCACCCTGTGCAGTCCCCATGGGGACCTAACTCAGGGGCGGCTGTATTTCACACCTCCGAGAGAGGCACAGAATCGGTGGGTGACAGGACCAGGGGAGCCCAGCCAGAGCAGATGTGCATGATTGCTCTATGTTTCTGTCCCGGATTGTTGGAGGCAGGCCGGGAGCAGAGGGAGTGGGGCAGCTTTGGTCCAGCCTAATAGCTAGCCCATGTTTAAGAGTCAGCTGAAGCTCTCATACAAAGGAACTGAGAGTATGGAGAATTGTTTTGTTTGATGCATGATGCTTGCTTCCTGTATTTCTTGGGTTCAGTACTATGCATAATCTCTTCAGTGACTTGTTATAGTAGCCTCTGAATTCTCAAGTTTTTTTAGGGTTTTACTTGTTTTTCCTCTTACTCACGTTGCCTTTTCTCTTTGACATTCTGTTTTTCAGTGTTTCTGTAATGGCGTGGCAGGCGTTGCCCAGAAATCACAGCGTCTCACTCGGGCATTACATAACAGTTGCACCAGATATTGCTGATATTTCCCACTGTTTACAAAGCAAACTTGGTTTCCTCTTCATGTCTTCCAGTATACAATCATCAGTTTACAAACGAGCACTGGCTGAGTCATTTTTGCCGAGCCATCGCCTTTCCACTCGCTGTATCCTAGTCCCAAGTGACAGAGAGCACACGGCAAGAACAGTAATACCAGAAAGGGCAAGATGATCTGCTGCTGTAGAAGAGGGAAGTTATTTTGACTTGATGTAAAAGGTTATTAGGTTATTGCAATGCTAATAATAAATCTTTTAATTTGGCAGTGTTGATACAGGATTTCTTTTTTTTTTATTTAACTGGTTGTTTTCCTTTCAATTTCCAACATTCATTACCAGGAGGTAAATCGTTGGCCACAGTACACTAACACTGACTCCCCTAAAGTCACACTGAATAATACATGCTGATGGCCCTGCCCCATCTTTGCAGCCACGTATTTTGAAGGGGTGCTAGCACTTACTAGAGTTTAAAACTGAAAAAAAGTTGTTTTGGTTTTGCCTCCTGTGTCCTAACCTCAAGGTGTGACAGAGCTTATGCAGCCTAGTCATACGATAGTCAGCTGCATTATTCTGCTCCCGTGACCCTGAGCTAGTCTGGGATGCAGGGTAGTGATCCTGAGCGAGCCATAGCTAGCTTTTGTGCCAAATCCTGACTCTTTTCACTGAAGATTTACCTCTTTTAGTATGTCCCTTGCCAGCCCTGGCATAGCCCTTTTATATGCACGTGCTTTGGAAAAGGGGCCAGGTGACATACAGGGGAAGAAATGTGGGCTATGCAGAGTATTAATTCTCTTTGTGTCAGTATTTCCTAGCATATGCTATAAAGGCAAGTAGATCTGTTTCTCACATATCACAGCTCTCCCTTTAAAAGTTTAAAGTAATGAACAACAATTTTCTTAGGCAATGCTTTTCCAGACTAGGAAAGAGGATTCAGTCGAAGAAGCCAGTATGCTAATCTGCTTTCAGACAGCTCTCCACTCCTCTCTTGTGCATTTCTAATAGTCACAGTAATGATGCAGTACCAAAAACACTACCCTGCCCTTTTGGTGATGGATGTTAGTGGTCATAAATAATCACTGAATCTGTGCTAACTAAGAGGAGCTTATTCCTTTGCAGTCCCAATAGCGTGTCACACCGTGATGCATCGCCGAGTCTCATAGAAATGAATTGGTCTTTTCTCTTTTTGTTCCTGCACATTAGCAGCCATTTGCATGTCCCTGCAATGAATTTTATAACTAGGTTCAGTGACAGATTCTTTACAGAAATGGTTTCAGATTTTCCAAGGCACAGTGGAGGAGGAAGGATGTCACACAGAGGGCTTCACTATTGCTGTGATGCCTTCTGGGTTGCAGTGAACTGAAAATGTTTTCATTCTAAAGGCTCGGCTTTGAAAGAGCGATTTCACCTTCTGAGTTGCTAATGAAATAACTACATTTATGCCAAATTGAGACTGGTACTGCACACTAAAAAGTGACATGAAGCAGCTGTGTTTAACATTATGGCTTCCACTTACTAAAGGGTTTCCTCCTCAGTTCCTAGAAATTCGTGTGGAATAAGCAAAGGCACAGTTGCACAGCTTTGAGAGCCCCAGCGTCCTTGTCTCTTACACATTTTTCTCACAGTTTCTTCTGAGGCTGCATGGATGAAAAGTAAAGAAGCGCTAGATAGAAATCAATGTCCTAATTAATACTGTTCTCTCAGTATTTTTTTATAAGCTGATGACCAGATGTTTGAACTTAAATGAGACCAGTCCAGGCACACTGAACATTCACTCCACCTGACGGCTTTGATTAGGGTTTTGCTTTGTTTTCTTTAACTATCAAGAACCCTTGGATGACTTCATAGGATCTTTTTAAAACAAAACCAGAAGTAATAAATTAGCTCCAGCTTACACATGCACAATGATAACTGTATTAATGACATGGTTCCTTTTTCTACTGTGATAAAAGAGCATTCAACATCATGCTCATCATTTTCCAGGTTGTACAGAACTACGATAGAGAGGAAAAATTACCTGCTCCCTGAGTATTTTGCCATTAAAAGCATTGCATAAGGAACTCTTTGCTTAACCAAATAGGGCTTTAGGTCACATCCATGTTTTATCCCAGTGACTCACTTCAGTCTTCCTTACACACACTTCACTCTCTTCTCATTTGTACCTGAGCAGAACTGTTAAATGGGACACTTTGTCTTTTGCAAAAGACTTTTAACATTTCATTATGTATTTTCCCTATCCCTCACCTCATTACTATCCATTTTATGCTACTTCAAATTATTTGCCCTCACACACGCTCAGAACATCCTGTGAACTTTTGGTTTCTGAGTCCATCAGTGATACACGACTGAAACGCACCCATTTGACACACTGCCCTGAACACTAACACTCCCATCCAATAAAATCAGTCATACTCTGCTGCATGCACTTGCTGGAAGGTGATTAAATTGCATTGCCTAATCTTTTCTCACAATCCATATTGCAGTTTTCTTTGAGGCACAGCCTTCCCTCCAGCACCACCACCTTTCTAGCAATCCACGTTGCCATTACTCCAAAACTGCAGTGACAGCAAAGTTGTTGCATTAGGTAATACATCAGGTAACGAAAATTATGCCTGTCTTGATCACTTCTGTCTCAGTGTTAGCAATATGCCTACACTTTTATGGCTTCATCTAACACCAGATTGCTTGTACTGAGACGTGGTCAGAGTGTTTGTACGTGGCCCACCAGGACTTCAGTTGACATGATGCCAACCCTTCCCTGTTCTCAGATAGTTTGACCTCCACATTTGTAGAAGTAAGCCAGGAGAAAGGCGCAGCCAAGGTATCTAGCTGTGTCACAAGCAGCTGTTATACAGGATCAGAGGAGGCAACAGGAATTGCTTTCATGTTTCATGAACTGTATTCAAGCTGTTTGCAAGATGGGAGCAGTGAGCCAGCATAGAATCATAGAATCATAGAATAGTTTGGGTTGGAAGGGCCCTTTAAAGGTCATCTAGTCCAACCCCCCTGCCAGGGGCAGGGACATCTTCAACTAGATCACGTTGCTCAGAGCCCCATCCAACCTGACCTTGAATGTTTCCAGGGATGGGGCATCTACCACCTCTTTGGGCAACCTGTGCCAGTGTTTCACCACCCTCATTGTAAAAAATGTCTTCCTTATATCTAGTCTAAATCTACCCTCTTTTAGTTTAAAACCATTCCCCCTTGTCGTGTCACAACAGGCCCTGCTAAAAAGTTTGTCCCCATCTTTCTTATAAGCCCCCTTTAAGTACTGAAAGGCTGCAATAAGGTCTCCCCGAAGCCTTCTCTTCTCCAGGCTGAATGTTTCTTTAGGAATAGTCAGGAACCCTAATACGCTTGGATTAAATGGTGGCTTGTGTTATGTGACAGTCATGTGGGCACTCACTGCAGTTTATCATCCATAACTATTTGTGATCTCATAGGAAATGGCTTTCAACTTAATCTTCTCCTTAACACTTATGAACTCATTCACTGATGGTTACCAGTGTTTCCTGGCTTCTTGCCAGATTTGAAGAAGATGAAATTGTTCAGTCTAATGGAGCAGGCATTTTTGGCAGGAAAAAATATGCTACTCTTTTTGCAATGGGTTATTCATCCCTTTATGCTACTCATTTTGCAATGGGTTATTCATCCCTTTACCTGCTTTCTTTAGGCACAATGGTGGTCTGCAGAGCGGGGAGTGCCAGCCCCAGATTTGGCAGAGAAGGCAGCAAATATAACCCATGGCTTCCTTAGAAAAACCACATCGGGAGTTAGGAATCAAAGCTGACTGTCTATTCCGCCTAGCAGGCAGAGCCCACCTCCACATTGTTCACTGTATTGAGCCCATGTGGAGTAGTCTATCTGATGGATAAAAAATGGAAACCTTTTTTTGAGTTCTGAAACTGATCTGTAAGTCTGCAGTTAAGTATCTTTCTTTTACAGACAAAGGGAATTTTGCCTGAAGGTTGTTGGATTTGCTTCATAGTAAAGTGGTTTTCATTTAAGATGTCTTTGTGTGTTGACAACCTTGTCTGAAGGTTATTTCATTGTATTCTCCTTGATCAAATGCTATTCACAATACAGTGGATGTCATGACCCAGTAATCCCATTTAATGAAATTCAGTGTCTCCTGACTAGCTAGCAAAGGGAGGTCCCATTCAAACAATTATCAGACCTTAGCATTCAACTTGTGACTAATATCAAATCAGAAATGACTCTTACTTTCCTCCTTCTGTTCACCTTGAGTGAATGTTAAATTGATTAATAGATCTAGATATCATCAAAGCCCTGAGAATCTGCACACACACTATAGTAAAGGCGAAAAATAATTTCTGATTGGTACATTTAATCCACCTCATAAGGCATCCTGTTAATTCCCTTGTCCCTTGAACTATCTAAAGCTGATGATGTTGCACATTTGTCTCCCCAAAATAATTAACTCTTATCAAAATCCACTATGCTTCATTTACTCAACCATAACAAGCTGTTGCTCACAATATACAGTTTGCCTTTGATATCAGAAACATGAAAATAACGTGAAAGGAGGCTCCTGATCCGTAAGTGAAATTTAATCTCAGCCTTGCAATACCTGTATCTTGGTATCTTGCTACCTTGCTACCACGGCCTTAAGGGATTTTCCAGACATGGGAGCTGTAACGTGCCTAACTACGTGGTCCACAAAAAAGCAGTACCCTACGTCAGCTTCTGTTCAGAGTACCAAAGGAAGTATCTGGCTGGGACCTACATCCAGGCCAGAGAGAAACATGACCTTCCATGCAGGATCCACAGCTACCAAACCTCTCCTAAATATGGGAGCAGAAGTCAGACTAACTCTCTCATGTTCTTTCCATTTCTCAGCCCACTGATCAGACCCCTTAACTAGGATATGGAAAATCCCATTCTGAGAACTTCTGATACAGAATTTGGCATGGGCATTTGGACTGGTATTTCCTACTTCTCAGGGGGATGACTTCAGCTTGTGCATTTGTCAAAGAGCTTGGGTGGTGAAACTGCTTACTGTGGTTTGTGCAGGACTAATCTGACTATATTGGGAAAAAGGGAGCCGCTTCAGCAGAAGAATCGGTATCACAAGATTACCTGTAAGGAGGCACTCTTCTCTTGAAGCTGCTCCACTTTTCCCAATATTAAATACTCAAGGAGCTGTGGAGAAAAATACAACCAATAAATGAGCTGTTAGGCCCTCTGCAAGGTGGGAGATGGGAGAAACTACCTGATCAGCAGGATACTCTCTGGACTTGAGTAATCATATGCCCCATCTATAGGAGAAATTGAGATGCCCAGATATCTTTTTTTGATGGGAATTTAAGCATCCCAACAGGTGATTTTTTCAATATGAGTTTCATATTTGCACAGTTAAGATTTGACGTGGGTGAACCATCTAACAACTAAGGAGGTGATAAACTCTTTGTCATCAATACATCAATACAGCAAGAAAGGTTACGAGGTTGCTAATGTTGCAGTGCCCGAAATGAATAAGGGCTATGGACTTTATTGTCAACAAAGTCTCTGAGCATTTTTGGACAGGGAAGATTATTAATGTCTGTGCAATGATGACAGCACAACATGGGTAATTTAATGCAGCCTGCCTTCAATGCCCTGGAAAGTCAAAAGAAAAGGCATTCTGCACTTCCTTTTCTCAAGGATCACATACAGCTGCTGTGTGTTTCCAAACAGCTGCAACATTTGTCCGAGGAAGATGCAGTAATCTGTTTAGTGTCTGCATATTTGTCTGAAGAGTGCTTAACAAGCTGTTGTGATGATCAGCACTTTTAAAAACTACCTTGCTATGGGCCAATTCCTCCTCCATGTCTCACTCTGCAGAGACCTCAAACACACATCTAGTGTAATTTAAACCTAAATATCCAGTGAGGATAACATGAGCATAACATAATACAAATATTCAGCAATACGCAGAAATATACTCACCACTGTGGTAAAAGGTGGTAAAGCAATAAAGCTTCCATGGATTTCAATGCACAGAGGTCACAATTAAGCACTTTCGAAAATTTCCTTCTCCAAAGTCTATAAATACCTGCAATTACCATCCAACTGTTCTTGAATAGCTTATGGTGACTTATAACAGACTTATTTGTATTCACATGGAAAATTTCAGGTACAAAATTCAGAGCTGAGTCTCTCTGAACAGAGGTCAACTGGTCTTTGTAGCCACAGTGAAGTTTATCACTGGCGGCTCCCTGCCAAAGTTGAGAAATGATCCACTGCTACTGGTGTCAGTGATGCCAAGCAGGCACCTCATTACCCTTTCCCACTGGGTCAGTGTCCAAGTATCCCAGCAGAGAGGAAGGCAACTTGGTCACTCAGAACCATTTCCACCCTTCAGTGTGATGTCCCGGCATCTGCTCAACCTCAGACACCTCAGGTCAGCGCCCTGGCTGGCTCAGAGCTTTTCCACCAAGCTTTCCCTCCAGGACGTTGTACCCACTTATCTCTGTTTGTCCTCTGCCAGGCTGATGGGCTCTGAAATAAACCTCAGCCCTTCTCTTCCAACCTCTTCCTTGGTGGGACAAGGCATGGCACCCATTTCAGTACCTCCCTCAGCTGGTTTGCAGGGTCCAGGATGTATTTAGTGCTGGGACCAGAGATCCTGTCACACAAATTCAAGGACAGACCCCTTGTACAAGCACAGAGGGAAAGTCAAGTGACAGCATGGGTTAACCAGAGGGCTGAAAGAAGGGTGGTCCTCCCAATCACAGCATGGGGCAGTTCAATGCTTCAGCTTGACTGACACTTGTGGCATCTGGCTCTGCAAAATACTTGGGGATCAGGGGGATACACAATGGTGAAGCAGTAAGCGTTATAATAAACACAGTTTTTTAGATTCCTGGATTTAGTTGGGGTTTTTCTTGAATGCCCAAGACAGGTACTACAAAAAGCAGTAGTCTCTGAAAACACTGAATAAAAGGTGACTGTGATGGCTGAACTACAGATTGCGGTAATTAATTGTAGGGATAAGAACAGGGAAGAAAAAACCAGCAAAATAAAACATTCTTTTAAAGGTTAAATAAATCTAAATGTGGGTGAATTAAATATTTAAATGAAGACTTCAAACAAATTAGTATCTTTTGCCCTTTGGGTTATTTAAATGTCATCTATATTTTACAACTTGAACAAACTTTACAATTTTACGGTAGTGCATAAATGCAGCCCATGTTGAAGGTAATGAAGTAATTGTCCATGTATGTATGTAAACCACCCTAGAACAGCTAAAACAATTAATGAAGATATTAAAGGTAGACACAACAGCGTTCAAAACAAACCAAGAAATAAGGTTATTTATAGATATTAATTACTAGTAATGGTTTGCTACAAGTTCCAAACCACTTACTTAGAAAGCCTCTCTGCAACTCTCCTATACAGATTTATTGTGACCCTCCTTCCTTCGGCATCACCTGAAAATCAATAGACACTTGCCTGATATGATCATATAACTTTTTTTGGGAAGAAACTCTGTGTATTACTGAATCTAGCAGAATGGACAGGGTATTATTTCTTCAGTTCCTTATTTAGCAAAGGCAGTTTTATCCACAGGCCTGGTACAATGAATTTGTATTGACAAGATCGCTGTATTGTGACTATATATTTCAATAGTTCTCAAGCTGTTACAGATCACTGCCTCCAAAAGCAAGCAAACAAATGAAGAAACCCAAACACCAGCAAAACCCAAAACGTGGATAAGACTGCTTTGTTGTCTTCTGCAGCAAACATCAGAAAGTAACCTCATACAAAGATTTGCTTTTGTTTTGGGTTATGATGGATGTGAATGTCATTGCGCTATGAAGAGAAAGGAAGAACCTGAGAATAACAGTGGGCATTAGCACATCTTTGGACACATAATCTCAGCCTTAAGGCTGAGTTGCATTAATTAAATAAACAAGATTTCAGTATGGGGTTGCTCTGGAGTCACGTTTCCATCCTGACCCCAAAGAAAATGAGTAGGGTTTTTCTAATGGATTCACATAGGATCTCAATGCTGCACAGCAGCTTATTAGTTTTGTTATTCAGCAAAGTATTCTAGCATAATTAAGGCTCCTTTAGGCCTCTTTCCTTACCAAGCCTCATGTCCTCACCACCTGGCTTGGAAGCTGCAGCCAGCAGTCCCAGTTGGACACTGGGAGCAATGCCGGTTACCATCCCCCTGGTACTCATGGCCTTCGTTCCTTCCAGAGCTCCCTGGGGATAGCCACTGCTGATACCAATTTCAGTATGATTGACTTATAGTTGTTGTTGGCCTGGGAAGGAAGAGATGGACCAAATTCACTGGCGTGTAAGCCAAGGGAGGTCAGACAAAACCAACCCACACCTTTCAGCTCAGGTCTAAAACATGGCACTGAGCTAAAGAGATCACTGCAGCAGCCGTACATGGGATTTCGTGCCACAGTCCTTGGACATCCATCACCACACTTAAGGGTGTACTGAGGGCTCACAGCCGGGCTGAGGCAGGGAAAAGCCAGGAGTATTTGTTCAGGCCAGCAAACTCTGTTCCTTGAACTGCTCTAACCGAAGCCAGCCCCACAGGCAGAGGAAAGTATCTCAACTATCCCAGCTGGCAAACACTCTTTTTTTCCTTTTGAGGAAAAAAGTAAAATACCATTAATTAAAGAATATTGAATATATCATTCAGCATTTGTTTGGGTTGATTGTTATAACAGCATTGTGTGGCTGATGGATCCCTGGAGTAAATGAGACATTTGTTGCTGTAGAAAGATATTTCTGTCCTGCCATTCTCGTCCTACTCTCTTAACTGCACTGACAGATCTAATCAGATACTTAATTGTGTTCTTTCCAAAGTGAACAGGAAAGGCATTCAATGACCAGTGAAGACATTTCCAAAGGAAAACACTCACTTTCTCCTGAAAAAAAAAAAAAAGGATTAGCTCTCTTTGGGATTGTGTTATTGAGAATGAATGGCTGTAAATGTGGATTGCAGATGATTTACTCTATATCCCAGGATTTTGGGGATGAGTCATATTACTGTACCAGACTATGGCTGGACAAGTAAAAAAAATCTGCTTCCATTAGAAGAAAGAAATATATAATGGAAAAAAGAGTTCTTCAGTACACTGATAAAAACAAATACATATTCAAAAGAATTGTGGGACTGTATTTGTTTATAGCATTAAAAAAGAAAATGCTTTCATGTCTAGGTTTTTCATACTTGTTTATGTAGCAACTATATAATATATACACATTACGTTTGCATTTCATGTATCTGTATGCATATATAAAAACTGTACATTTTTTAAAACTAAGTACTAATGTGTTGTCTGGCATGCCCTCAAGCCCTGGACCACTTCTGGACAGAAAGAAGGCAAACCTAGAAATCTGCTTACTTTGGATCTGGCTTCTGACAATCCTTGATGGATAACAGATAACAGTGTCATTTTTAAGAGGCCTTCAGCCAAGATAAAAACCTGTACGTTAACTGCCATATTTCTGTGCTATATCAGAGAAGGTAAGAGACAGGATTTGGCTGAAAAAAAATGACCCCCTTGGCATGTGCTGATATCAAGGAATATTAAGTATTTTCTCCCAGCTCACTGAGCCCTCACAGGTTTCAGGCAGACTAGAATAGCTGTCCACAGCAAGGTAATACATAGTACAGGCTCTTTCTGGAAGAAGTCTAGGAGATAGCCAGCCCAAGGAAAAATGCCGAGCTAAATTCAACACAATATTATTGGTCATTTCTATGCTCATTGAAACAGACTTTAGGAAAGGAAAGTGAAATTAAGCTCTACAGTATGTGAAGGATATATTTGATAAGAGGTTGAATCAGGTGACTATTAGAAAGTATAGAAGATGCTGAGTAACATTACCTATCCTAAAACAAGTGTGAGTTGTAGGAATGCCAACCCATGCAGCCACTAAAAGCAAAACCTAGGAACTGCATTTCAAAATGGGAAATTGAAAAAAAAAAAAAAAAAAAAAGACCTTTTTATAAGTGTGGTCCTTAGTATGAAACTATTTGAATGAATTTTCCCCAGTCTGAAAAGTGCCATGTCATTAAAAGTGATATAGATTTGTGGACAACTGCCAGCCATACTTTGCTGAGGATAAAGAACAGCAATGCAGAATTATACTCCATCATTCACCAGACTGCTTAAACTCCTTTTACTTAAATAGAAGCCCATAATACTACGGAATACTTTAAAAATGTTCTGTAATTAGTTTCCAGAAATAAATTAGCTAACAGTGGATGAATCACAGACTTTTTTCTGCGCACCCGGGCTGATCAATCCTCAGAGATACTTGAACCTGGAAAAGTCACAACTGAATGTGTTATAGCCTTGCCAGCCCTGTACAACTTTCTCATAATCAGGTCCTGGCTTTCATACCTTCTTCTTGCTGTCTCCAAAGACATACACTCCCGTTGGCGTGATATTTCTCTTGCTTTTTCAGGAGTGATGAGGAAGTATAGCAGGGTTGTGCATGGCTGAACTCAGCTTCCAGCTCCCTTTGAAGTCAACAGAACGGCAGACTGTGCACGTTAGAGTGTTTCTCTTACTGCATTTCCCAAAACAGTGCTGCTTGCGAGCTTGCCAATGCTAAGCAGTTACTAGTTTAGCGTGCAGGACAGCAGCAGCTGCTGGGCACATGCCAATTCGTCTATTATGTCAACAGCACCGCCACCTGAAGCCACCAAGAACACGGCAGAACTACGAGGAAAATGCCACAAACTCATCTATACATTTATATCCTGTGCTGCTGTTGGCAGGCTGCAATAAGCACATAACCAGCCATTCAAAGCAGGGCTGACGAGAAAGCAACTCCAAATAAAACGCAGCTAGGCGTAGAGGCGAATGCAAACCTCCAAGTGACTGTCCCCCTTCCGGGTTTGTTGCGGTTTTCTACTTTACTTCTCAAATAACTTTACTGTTGCTTTGAAAACCTCTGATGCTGTTACAGCCGAAGTATTAATCAGCAGTTTACTTATTAATGTCCTGATTTGAGCCAACAGCGGAAACACTGCCTGGTTTGTTTCTAACAAGGGTTGTAAAGAAAGGGGTCTGGGCTGGGGAGCACAGAGCACTTCGGTTTTACTTTTGGAGAGCAGTGAAGATTGCCTTTTGATGTACAACTGCTTCCATCACAGATTTGATACAGGGCCTACAGCATACAAAGCTGCATCCATGATTATGGAAATAAAGCCATAGGATGGGTATAGGACTTTGGCAACACATCTGAATGAGTTCATTAAAGACCTCCCACCTCCATTACTGTCCAGTGGTTGCAGACCTCTGCGTGTGCTATCTACCTCAACCCATATTGGGGCAATAATACTGAGTTATCACATGAGATTCTGCAAGATTTGCAGAAAGTAGTTTTATTCTTTCTTTCTCTTTTCTTCATACCACCTACAGTAATGAAGTCATGAAATCGTAACTTTAATCCCACTCCCATTTTGTCCCATCTTGCAAAACAAAGCAAAGCGAATGGGAGCTCTCACATTAGAGCACATTTCCTACTACCTTGCACCAATGCCATCAGTCATCATCCTCAACACACTGCCCACCACCATTTTTCGGTATGAAGAGCTCCAGTCTTTCTGTCCAAAGCCAGTCCTTCATATACCGTAGAAATTGAAGGAATTTAGCGTTGTCTTCTCTTCCTGCGAGCAGGCAAGGAGCCAGTGCTGAGGGCGGAGGGGCAGGGCCAGCCTCCAAGGCAGTCCTCTCCGGTTCCTAAATGTATCCACAAGACCCTTCTACCAGCAGCCGTTACCAAACAAGAGTAAACATCTATTTGCAGTAGCAGGGGCTCCTTCACATCGCAAGAACTTATAAGAAATCACCTGAGGCGCTGATACCTAAGAACAGCCACCTGCACCCAACCTGACCCCCCGAGGCATGCACCAGCCTTCACTGGAGGAACATGGGGCTGCACACGGGACACCAGAGCCTCTGCAAGCTGCTGGCATTTGTAAGATGTTTCTGAGACAGCCCTATCTCTGAGGAACAAACGCTGCCTGCTGGAGCGTTCTGCAGAATTTCCTCCTTCTTATGGTAGGAAATATCCAAGACCACAGAGTCTCCATTTGGATAAACGCTAGGAGTAACGTACTCAAAGATGGCTCTCAAAAGCCAAGCCCAAGCATTTCAATGGCAACTATTTTCATGGAGCACTGGCAGCGGCCGTTGTACCAGCACAGCTGCACTCTCAGAAATGAGGCATTTCAGATTTAGGTGCTAAACAAAGAACTTAAAAGCTTGAACATTGCTGGGGGAGGGAGAGGAGCCAAGAGTGATTTCGGAAGGCATTTATGTGCTCAAAGTTAAAGCTGGGAAAATGCTACTCATCTGGGACATGCAATTCTTGGAAAAATCCAAACTTAGTTCTCTTACTTCTACTTAGTCTGCAGATGTTATTCTGACTACTTGTTTTTTTTTTTTATAGAAATAAGATCACATCTTCTGTAAGAATTTAAATTATCTGTGTGCCTAATTGATATTGTTTATCTGTGTAATGCTATGAAAAAAGGATTACACATTCAAAACTCACCAGAGTGGCTGCAGAGTTTAATGAAGGCACAACTGATATGCTGCTGCAAATGCCAGCTGGTTTCGATAATAAAAGATGAGCTGAAATGAAAAAAAAATAGTTTTCCTGAGCTCATGCCTATTTTGAAATTATTATTAAAAGACAGCTCCAACACTGTGTTAGGAAAGTGGACAGATGAGTACCAAAGACATTTTCCTGTCCTTATGAATGCCTGTTAATAAAGGACAATTAAAAAAAGTGAAATATATTGCAACCTAAATAATATTTTCACACAGAAAAATTGTATCAAACTTATGGACAGGCACTGAGGTGAGGTAGGCTTTGTATGTGGATGTCATGATGGTACAAAAGAAATGCTATGGAAGGTGGACCCATAGTTTAAGTAGGTCATTCATTAAATGTGATTAAAAATTTAAATGGAGTTGAAGAAGACATAGGGGAAAACATGGGCACTAGAGGGTAGAAATACCGTAGGATAAGTGAGGGTAGCAATCCAACAGGAGCAGACCATTGACACACTATGTATCATCGGCAGCAGCAGAGGCAAAGTACTAAACTCCTAACCTGGGGCGGTCCATATTTATCACGCAGAACACAAGTGGTATGAGTGAGGAGTGGGTCCATTAATAGTTGCAATGAAGCTTAAAAGAGCAGAGAATCGCTAAAATTTTGCAAAGAAACAGCCTTTGAAAAGGTGGGGTGCAAGATTGGGCAATGTGGTGTGCACCCCCGGGCTGCACCCCCTCCCTCATCCTCCTCCCAGAGACGCTCCAGTCCCAGTCTGGTGGGTGAATTGGTGCCGGGTGTCCCCAGCCACAGCCCCAGCAAGGACACAGCTGCTGGCCCAGCCGACACGCTCACGTCGTTCCCAGTTGGGGAGCGAAAGCCTTCATGGAGCTGCTAACCCAGGAGAGAGAAGGAAAACGTGTGTTTGCGTCCTGTCCCCCAGCGTTTTTCATCCTGCTCTAGGTCATTTCAGCCACAAATGTCAAACTAATTAAGAGAAAACAAGACCTGATTTGAATCCCCAAGCTGAGACTGCAGCCTTGTCAAATTTTTCTGTTGTCAGTAATTTGTGTTTTCTTTCGGGTTGTTTTTGTTCCTCTATCTGGTTTGAGCTGTCTGCAGGGGGGGAAACAAGTCCACTCTGAGGATATTTCTGAGGTGTTAACTCTAATGGGCCAGTATTCAAGTCTGTTTACATTAAAAGTCACCTGATCTTGTTAAAAAGGTTAATATGTGCTGCAGATGAAACCCTAGCTAAACCTCTTAACTCTTTGGATGTTTGTCTACTGTGGTGTTGAATTTAACACGTGCTGCCAATGATGGATTCAGGTTGTAATCTCTGCAGGAGAGGAAGCTGAGCCTTCTCTATGCAAATTGCTGACGACGTTAATGGCCATCAGCAAAGAACAAATAATCCTACTAATAATGCCAGCACCAGTTTCTTCTCTGTACCACAATCCATTCTTAGGAAAAAGTGTAACTGAATGTAACGTCTTTTTTTTTTCTTCCCCCCACATTTATGAAGAAATATTCATCTTGCAGACTTTAATCCAATTAAAAGCTTTTTTTTTTCTTTGCAGAAGCATCCAAAGAATAAAATGTTCTACCCAGGAATGCATGTACATTATAAGACCTGCATATTTGCATGTCTTTGTTCTTAACTTCTTTTATTTAAAAAAAAAAAGTTATTCCATTTGAATAGAAATTTTCAGCAGCGGAAATAAAATTTACACATATAATCGAAATACTGGCCATGTGGTCAGATACGCAGCTTGACAGATTCTTGTCTCGCAGCATTCAACCTGCTCACTAGCTGTGAATGCTTAAATCCCTATCCGTTACACACACTCCTGAGCTTGCGTCACTGACCTGTTGTAATACAAAGGCTCACCACCTCTCTTCATGGTCCATCAAATTTGAAGGTACCTTACTGATACTACTGGGGAAAAAAAAAAAACCCTGCACCAATCCTGCTCACTTACAGGAGGTCGCTCTCTGGGATGGATTTGAAACCGCTGCCGAACTGGAGACTGTTGGCATTGGGATTATGCAGCTAAATGAGTAAACCCATCTGCTCTCATTAAGTTGGTAATACTTACAATAAATAATACTTTCCGACAGAAAATAAAATGTCAGGGATTTGCTATATCTTACTATATTCTATATGCAATGTTCACAAAAGTTTGGCCATTTCACCTAATTAATAATGATTCACTGAGAAATTGATTGGAAAGGTTGAGCTTTATGACAATAGTCTGAGTTGCAGTGGTTTGATTTCTTTGTGTGCATTTCAGCAGTGCATCAGCAGCCGAAGGATATGCTGAATTCCTAGATGACTGTTTCGGTAAGAGCAGCAACGCAGAATTTATTGCCTGCTGTCATTCATTAAGCCATACGTATTTAAATAATAGAAAGTACCTGAAGATTATTAGCAGTGTAAATTACCTAAAGAAATATAGCTAAAATAGTTTTGAGGTAGCTCTATAGTATGTCAGTGTCACTGAGAAGACTGTTAAGAAACCAGAGCAGACTTAACGAAACATCACTTCATTGTAAAGAGCGGAGGCACAGCGAGCGAAGGACTTGTTAGGACAAATTGCGGTAGCAGTGAATGAGGACACAGCTGGAATGGCACTGGAAAACAGGACCTAACACCAATTGCAATCTGTGCCACGAGGTAGTGTCAGATGTCACTGTAGTTTCTTATGGTGGTCTCCGTTACATTTTAGCGAAATACCCCCTGTGACCCCCAAAGCCCTGTTTAGCACCAGTGCTGGCCAGCAAACAGGGCTAAGCAGACGGGGAAGAGTCACTCACATTTGCAGTGGGCTTCCCTCTCTCTGGCAGAGTTTTTGGCCAAGATTTCTGTGCCGTATGGGCCCTGTGGAAACCCACGGACTCCCAGCCTGCAAGCTTTTCAGTACCATTTCTTTGATAATATTTGCGTTGGCTACTTTGTAAAATAAAGTCCACAAAATCATGTTTCTGGGTGTATGTGGTCAGTGAAGTACTGAATAATGACACAAACATCTCTGTCTGTAACAACCTCAGACTTCTCCAACTTGGCAAATAATGACTTTCTGTTCAAAGCAGACTCGCTCATTTGGCAGGTGGCAGGAAAACTTCAGGCGAGACAGCTCAGGGCGAGCGGATCTCGCCACCTCCCAGAGGGACAAAGAACGACCTCAGTGCCACCCCAGGATGCCCGCAGTGCCCGAGGGGCCAGCTGAGCCTCAGGGGAAAAAACAATGCACCACATCTCTGAAGGTGTTCAGACCATATTATCACAGCTCCCAGGAAGGGCTCAAAAAATGCGACAAGGCCTCTCTCTGCTTAAGCACCTAAAAATATTTCAACAGTCTGTCCTCTTTTCTTGGAAAAGAACTCTCCATCGACTAATTTTGGGTACACACTCATAAAATGTGCACTACACCCTTTCAGGGAGCTGTCACAGCCTTGCTTTTATCATGAGAAAATGATTTATATGAACCTGGTGTGATGCAGCACCAGCAAGGAGAAGGATGAGCTCTGCAGACTGGGAAGGAGCCTTCATGAGCTGGGCTTCAACCAGCCCAGTGTCATCCTTGCCTCCCAGCAACAGCCAAAATCCTAGTGGGAGCGTGCTGCACTGGTGGCAAGGGAGAGTCCGAGCAGAGAAGGCATTGCCCAGGAAATCCTTCAGAAGAAGTTACCTGTGCAATATTTAAACTGTTTTTAACACCAGGTCTGCTTGCATCAAGAAAATATTGTTTATGTGTACCCACACCTTGCTACAAAAATAGAAATCTAAAATGCACTCAGGAAGAATAAAGAGCTTCAAGTTGCTTGATTTGACCCACTGGCTTTAGTTATTATCTCTGTTTTCAGCATTATCACCTATAAGTGATCAAATTCCCAGGATACTGTACAGATAGTTCATTTAATCATTAAACTACCACAGAAGAACGTAACACTGGCTGTGTTATGCAGCCACACTTCTCAGAGCAGAATGGCATTACTTTAAGACATAAAATTGCATAATTGTGTGCTTACTGCTCTAGTTACCACATTTACAAGCATTATATTTTATCTTAAAAAAAAAAAGAAAGAAGTGTTCTTTTGAAATGACCCTGTCAAATCAGATAATGAGCAGCAACAGACGAAGCGAGGAGTTTATTTTATGTACAGCAACGAAGGAAAAGCAAGAATTCCCATGACCAGCCAAATGCTATTGATGATGAATGCAGGTAATTCTGGGGCAGGTACCCAACAAACCCGGCACAGGGGTGAAAAGGGTATTCCAAGAGAATTAATGTAGTGTTTTACTTCTGCCTTATTTCATACATACCTTTTCTGTTGCCTTTCAGTCTTTTTCCTTTCAATTTTTATTTTCATTTTGTCTTTCTGCTCTTTCCGTGCCTCGATGGACTGCTGAGAGTGTGAAAAGGGAGTCAAGTTCCTTGGCCACCTTGAGGAATTCACATTATTTCAGTAAATTATGCACATCTATTCTGTATAGGGTCTGGGGACTTCCAGCCTACTGTAAATGACATTTCTTGCTTTACTCATGCAAAGCTTTACTATGTTTAGAACCAGGAATACTTTTGTTGTACAAGACCAAAGCCACTCATTGAGAAGCTGTTCGGAAAGAATAATATTAAACTACAAACCAAACAACATGTTGCCTTCCTATGTTTAATGAGAGCTTCATTTTTCTTACCTTGCCAAGTCTGGGATGCTTTCAAAATTAAATGTCATTCCTGAGGCCTAGAGACTTTCAGGTTGGGTTAGAGCCAGACCTAAGTGAATCAGAAATTAAAATATTTATTGAATTGTAGAACTAGAAGTAGAAATATATAAATGCTTCCAAAAAACATCAAAAGTCTTTCCAAAGGGTGCATCACACTGTAGCAACCAGAGGCAGACTGTGGCCAGAGCGTATTTAAACAAAATGAGAAAAAGCTATAGAGGAAAAATCAAAGCTTTCTTTGACAAAGTCCTCGTCTGATTAAATGCACAGCAGGTTTTTTGGCTTTAATTCATTGTGATGTTCAGATCTGTGGGGTTTAAATCTTAATGCAGGCTTTCCACTGCTGTGTGTTTACGGAGTCACTTACACCTTTCGGAAATATTTTCAGGGAGACTACAAAGTGGCCCCAAATTCAAACGGTTTTGTTACTTCACCTTCTCTGTCGGCAAGTGCAAGATATGTGATCAGCATATGCACGGTCTTCTCCGTGCTTTGCTGACGAGGGCTAGGTGGGAGCATACGCCAGAGACCAACCTCCAGTTATAGTCTCTGCTGCGGCAGCAAGTGCCAGGCAGGGTCAGGCCCTGTGACGCACACGTGGGTGCTGAGCATGCACCTCCCTAAACCGGAGAGGTGCGAGTCAGCACGCTCCTCTGCGGTGGAGCAGAATAAATAGCAGCGGGAAAAAAAATATGAAGGAGGCCAGAAGCAGCTGGGAACACTCATCTTTCCTCATGTCTTTTCACTCCATTGGGAACAAAAGCCCAGCTCCATGAGAAGGCAGAGCCCACCAATGAGATGCAAAAACGTTGACGTTTTCTGAAGGTAAAACCATTTCTAAGATCAGCTGGAGTCCTGCAGAGGACACGGCGAGCACTGGTATGTGGCGGCTCTGCAGGGACTGCTGCCAGGTGGGGGACTGGGACCTCCAAGCTCCCTCATCTGGGCTCCAAGAGGCTCATTGACTATAGATACATTTGGAGGCTCTTGTCTCATATCTGTCCCTGCACTGGCTAAAATGATTTTACAAGGTTTGGAAGCCTCTGCGTAACCTTTATCCACAAAATGGGCTACAAACTTCCTCAAATCCAGCAAACCCATATATTATTCCCCTTAATGTTTTGAAGTAGTCAACTGGAGGCACTGTCCCTGCTTTCTGCCAAGCAGACTGCTTGATGCGCTCAGTACCATGTAGCTCCTTGATGCCACCCTACACGGCAATACCATGGGTTATACTTGGAAGACATTAATCTAAAGAGAAAAGAGACATTATTGAACATCACAGGAGTACAGTAGTTTTATCTCTCTGTTCTCACACCCTGTGTCTCTCTGGCTGTCCTGACTCTGTGGCAACAGTTGAAGAGCAGCCTACAGCAGCTGCAAAGCTTCAGCAGGCACAGGACTTGCCAGCGGTCTTTCCCCTTTCTGTTTTACGGCAGGATGCATAGTTGTGCAGTGAGAAAGCAGGACGTTCATCCAGCTACTTTTGCAGAAGAATGAAGGCAGTTCTCAGACAAACACTTTGACATCCAAGTATTAGCAATGACCACATAACCACTTCTCAGGCATGTGTCTCAGAAATATTATTTTGATATTAACATTTTAAAAGAAAAGCTGATGGTCTTTCTGTCACAGAAACAACATTTTTCAACAGTGCAACAGCAACAAGAAACATACTCTAACACACAGGGAGGCTCCCCAGTGCTTCTGGGCAGGGCTGGAGGATGCTCAGGCTCTGTCATAACACAATTGTTGCCATTAAATTCGTCTGTGTCAAGGTAGTGCCCCAAAACCCAGGGTGAGATCAAGAGCCAGTGCACCAGACATAATGCAAACCAAGGGGTAATTCCTACCCTGAAATGTTGCCAGATTAGGTAGCAGTGGAAGCAGGCAGTGCGAGTCAAAGTAGCACTGTCCTTGACCAACAGGTGAGGAACCAAGACAGGGAAAAGGTGATGGCAAACTCTTTTTTCCCACGTGGAAAATCGAAGCAGAGTGAGCTACTGAGGCTTACAGAGGAGAAATCTGTGACAGAGCTCAAAATCATAACCCCATCTCTGAAATCTCAATCCTGAGACTGAAGTAGCCAACCTCAAGGTCTGACTTTCACAAGCGAGTGCAAAGGGACAGAAACCACAGCTCGTCGTTCAGAGCTGCTGATGGTTTTGATACACCACTTCATTTATTTTCAAAAACTGAAATTGCTATCAGGAAGAAATTAGCTATTGAATAGAGAGAAAGATTGATGCACCCTCCAACACCTTCTGGAACCTGAAGAACACATTCTTTTTTCTTCTTTTTTTTTTCTTTTTTTTTTCTTTTTCTTTTTTAATTTATCCCGTCATCATTGCTCCCTGAAGACTTACTGCTAAATGTTCATTAATTTCAATCGTCAAGACCCGATTCTCAGACCAGACTCAAATATCTCTTTTATTTATGCAAGACCTTGAATAACATTAGCCAAATTCCCTCTTTCTGATATAATTCAGCTGACTTAGAGGGAGTTACTCACACTTTATAGCGACATAAATGAGAGGAGATTCAGGTTCAATGCTCCATTTTCCATCCACATCAGAAGTTAACTAACAGCTTTATTCCCTGATC